>NC_143259.1:73696263-73999294 GCF_984573655.1 Nuphar pumila | reverse complement strand
TTTATAGTGATTCAATCATGCGTATATTTGTTCTAAAGCTATAAAAAAAAATTCAAAGTGATTCAATCATGCAAATATGTGTTCTAAAGTTGTCAAAATAAAATTGATAGTGATTCAATCATGCATATACGTGTTCTAAGGCTATCAAAAAAAAATTCATAGTGATTCAATCATGCGTATATGTGTTCTAAGGCCACCAAAAAAAATTCATAGTGATTCAATCATGTATATATCTTTTCTAAACGTGTCAAAAAAAATTCATAGTGATTCAACCATGCATATATATGTTCTAAAGCTGTCAAAAAAATTTAAGTGATTCAATCATTCATGTATGTTCTACAACTGTCAAAAAAGTTTCATAGTGATTCAATCATGCGTATATATGTTCTAACATTGTAAAAAAAAATTCATAGTGATTCAATCATGCATATATGTGTTCTAAGGCAGTCAAAAAAAATCATGGTGATTCAATCATGAATACATGTGTTATACGGCTATCAAAAAAATTTCACAGTGATTCAATCATGCACATATGTGTTATAATGCTCTCAAAAAAATTTTGCAGTGATTCGATCATGCATATTTGTGTTCTAAGGCTGTCAAAAAAATTTTATAGTGATTCAATCATGCATATTTGTGTTCTAAGGATGTCAAAAAAATTTCAAGTGATTCATTCTTGCATATATGTGTTTTAAGGCTGTCAGAAAAATTTCATAGAGATTGAATCTTGCATATATGTGTTTTAATGCTATAAAAAAAAATTTACAGTGATTCGATCATGAATATATGTTTTCTAAGGCATCAGAAAAATTTCATAGAGATTCAATAATGCATATATGTGTTCTAAGGCTGTCAAAAAAAAATCGTAGTGATTCAATCTTGCATATATGTGTTCTAAGGCTGTCAAAAAAATTTTATAGTGATTAAATCATGCTTATATGTGTTCTAAGGTAGTAAAAAAAAATTAATAGTGATTCAATCAATCATATATGTTTTCTAAGGTTGTCAAAAAAAAAATTGTATTGATTTAATCAAGCATTTATGTGTTCTAAGGCTGTCAAAAAAATTTCATAGAGATTCAATCATTCATATATGTGTTCTATGGCTGTCAAAAAATTTCCATAGTGATTCAATCATGCATATATGTGTTCTAAGGCTGTCAAAAATTTTTTATAGTGAATAAGTCCTGCATATATGTGTTTTATTGCTAAAAAAAATATTTCATAGTGATTTAATCTTGCAGATATATGATCTATGGTTGTCAAAAAATATTTATAGTGATTCAATCTTGAATATAAGTGTTCTAATGCTCTAAAAAAGAATTTGTAGTGCTTCAATCATGTAGATATGTGATCTAAGGCTGTCAAAAAAAATTCATGGTGATTCGATCAAGCAGATATGTGATCTATTGTTGTAAAAAAAAATTCACAATGATTCGATTTTGCATATATATGTTCTAAGGATGTCAAAAAAAATTCATAGTGATTCAATCATGCATATATGTGTTCTAAGTCTGTCAAAAAAAATTCATAGTAATTCAATCATGCGTACATGTGTTCTAAGGGGGTAAAAAAAATTGAGTTATTCAATCATGCATATATGTGTTCTAAGGTGGTCAAAAAAATTTCATAGTGATTCAATCATGCATATATGTATTCTAATGGCAAAAAAAAATCATAGTGATACAATTATGCATATATGTTGTCTATGGTTGTCGAAAAAAACTTCTTGGGATTCAAATCAAGCATATATGTGTTCTAAGGCTATTAAAAAAATTCATAGTGATTCAATTATGCATATATGTGTTCTAAGATTGTAAAAAAAAAATCATAGAGATTCAATCATGCGTATATGAGTTTTAAGGCTGTCAAAAAAATTTCACAGTGATTCAATCTTGCATATCTGTGTTCTAAGGTTGTCCAAAAAATTTTCAAGTGACTCAATCTTTCATATATGTGTTTTAAGGCTGTCAAAATTTTTTTATAGTGATTGAATCATGCATATATGTGTTCTAAGGATGTCAAAAATTTGTCATAGCGATTCAATCACACATATAGGTGATATAAGGATGTCAAAAAAAATGCATAGTCATTCAATCATTCATATAAGTGATCTAAGGCTGTCAAAAAAAATCATAGTGATTCAATCATGCATATATGTGCTCAAAGTCAGTCAAAAAAAACTTATAGTGATACAATCATGCATATATGTGTTCTAAGGCTGTCAACAACATTTCATAGTGATTCAACCACTCATATATGTGTTCTAAAGCTGTCAAAAAAATGTTATAGTGATTCAATCATGCATATATGTACCCTAAGGCTATATAAAAATTTTCATAGTGATTCAATCATGCATATATGTGTTATATGGCGGTCAAAAAATTTTTAAAGTGATTCAATCATGTATACATGTGTTATAAGGCTGTCAAAAAAAATTCACAGTGAATTCAATCACGCATATATGTTTTCTAAGGCTATCAAAAAAAATTGATAGTAATTCAATCATGATATATGTTTTTTAAAGCTATCAAAAAAAATTCATAGTGATTCAATCATGCATATATGTGTTCTAAGGCTGTCAAAAAAAATTTATAGTGATTCAATCATGCCTATTTGTGTTCTAAGGTTGTCAAAAAAAAATTCATAGTGATTTAACCATGCATATATGTGTTCTAAAGCTTTAAAAAAAAATCATAGTGATTCAATCTTGCATATATGTGTTTTAAGGCTGTCAAAAAAAATTCATAGTTATTCAATCATGCATATATGTGTTCCAAGGCTGTCAAAAAAATTTCACAGTGATTCAATCATGCATATATGTGATCTAAGGCTGTAAAAAAAAACTCATAGTGACTCAATCATGCATATATGTGTTCTAAAGTTGTTAAAAAAAATTCATAGTGATTCAATCATGCATATATGTGTTTTATGGCTATAAGAAAAAAAATCATAGTGATTCAGTTATGCATATATGTGTTTTATGGCTGTTAAAAAAAATTCATAGTGATTCAATCATGCATATATGTGTTCTAAAGCTGTCAAAAAAATTTCATATTGATTCAATCTTGCATATACGTGTTCTAAAGATGTCAAAAAATTTCATAGTGATTCACCCATGAATATATGTGTTCTAAAGCTGTCAATAAAATTTTATAGTGATTCAATAATGCATACATGTGTTCTAAGGCTGACAAAAAAATTTCATAGTGATTCAATCATGCATATATGTGTTCTAAGGCCGCCAAAAAAGTTCATAGTGATTCAATCATGCATGTATGTGTTCTAAATCTATCAAATTTTTTTTATAGTGATTCAATCATGCAAATATGTGTCCTAAAGTTGTCAAAAAAAAATTGATTGTGATTCAATCATACATATAAGTGTTCTAAGCTGTCAAAAAAAAAATCATAGTGATTCAATCATGCATATATGTGTTCTAAGGCCACAAAAAAAATTTCATAGTGATTCAATCTTGTATATATGTGTTCTAAAGCTGTCAAAAAAAATTTATAGTGATTCAAGCATACATATATGAGTTCTAAGGCTGTCAAAAAAAATTATAGTGATTCAAACATGCATATATAAGTGTTCTAAAGCTGTAAAAAAAAATTAAGTGATTCAATCATGCATATATGTAATACAACTGTAAAAAAAAAATCACAGTGATTCAATCATGCATATATATGTTCTAACATTGTCAAAAAAATTTCATAGTGATTCAATCATGCATATATGTGTTCTAAGGCTGTAAAAAAATTTTTAAGGTGATTCAATCAAGCGTATATGCATTCTAAAGCTATAAAATAAAATCATAGTGATTCAATCATGCATATATGTATTCTAAGGCTGTCAAAATTTTTTTCATAGTGATTCAATCATGCATATATGTGTTCTAAAGCTGTCAAAAAAATTCATAGTGATTCTATCATGCATATATGTGTTATAAAGCTCTAATAAAAAATTCATAGTGATTCAATCACGCATATATGTGTTTGAAGGCTGCCAAAAAAAATCATAGGAATTCAATCATGCATTTATGTGTTCTAAGGCTGTCAAAAAAATTTCACAGAGATTGAATCATGCACATTTGTGTTCCAAGGCTGTCAAAAAATAATCATAGTGATTCAATCATGCATATATGTATTTTATGGCTGTAAAATAAAAAATCCTAGTGATTCAATTATGCATATATGTGTATTATGCTTGTTAAAAAAAAAATCATAGTGATTCGGTCATGCATATATGTCTTCTAAGGCTGCCAAAAAAATTTCATAGTGATTCAATCTTGCATATATGTGTTCTATAGATGTCAAAAAAAATTCATAGAGATTCACCCGTGAATATGTGTGTTCTAAAGCTGTCAATAAAATTTTCATAATGATTCAATCATGTATACATGCATTCTAAGGCAGACAAAAAAATATCATAGTGATTTAATCATGCATGAATGTGTTCTAAGGCCGTCAATTTTTTTTATAGTGATTCAATCATGCGTATATTTGTTCTAAAGCTATAAAAAAAAATTCAAAGTGATTCAATCATGCAAATATGTGTTCTAAAGTTGTCAAAATAAAATTGATAGTGATTCAATCATGCATATACGTGTTCTAAGGCTATCAAAAAAAAATTCATAGTGATTCAATCATGCGTATATGTGTTCTAAGGCCACCAAAAAAAATTCATAGTGATTCAGTCATATATATATCTTTTCTAAACGTGTCAAAAAAAATTCATAGTGATTCAACCATGCATATATATGTTCTAAAGCTGTCAAAAAAATTTAAGTGATTCAATCATTCATGTATGTTCTACAACTGTCAAAAAAGTTTCATAGTGATTCAATCATGCGTATATATGTTCTAACATTGTAAAAAAAAATTCATAGTGATTCAATCATGCATATATGTGTTCTAAGGCAGTCAAAAAAAATCATGGTGATTCAATCATGAATACATGTGTTATACGGCTATCAAAAAAATTTCACAGTGATTCAATCATGCACATATGTGTTATAATGCTCTCAAAAAAAATTTGCAGTGATTCGATCATGCATATTTGTGTTCTAAGGCTGTCAAAAATTTTTTATAGTGATTCAATCATGCATATTTGTGTTCTAAGGACGTCAAAAAAATTTCAAGTGATTCATTCTTGTATATATGTGTTTTAAGGCTGTCAGAAAAATTTCAT
The DNA here is from genome assembly GCF_984573655.1 of Nuphar pumila. Taxonomy (NCBI): domain Eukaryota; kingdom Viridiplantae; phylum Streptophyta; class Magnoliopsida; order Nymphaeales; family Nymphaeaceae; genus Nuphar; species Nuphar pumila. The sequence goes on along the minus strand of NC_143259.1, from coordinate 73,994,105 downwards.
AGAGATTGAATCTTGCATATATGTGTTTTAATGCTATAAAAAAAAATTACAGTGATTCGATCATGAATATATGTTTTCTAAGGCATCAGAAAAATTTCATAGAGATTCAATCATGCATATATGTGTTCTAAGGCTGTCAAAAAAAAATCGTAGTGATTCAATCTTGCATATATGTGTTCTAAGGCTGTCAAAAAAATTTCATAGTGATTAAATCATGCTTATATGTGTTCTAAGGCAGTAAAAAAAAATTAATAGTGATTCAATCAATCATATATGTTTTCTAAGGTTGTCAAAAAAAAAATTGTATTGATTTAATCAAGCATTTATGTGTTCTAAGGCTGTCAAAAAAATTTCATAGAGATTCAATCATTCATATATGTGTTCTATGGCTGTCAAAAAATTTCCATAGTGATTCAATCATGCATATATGTGTTCTAAGGCTGTCAAAATTTTTTTATAGTGAATAAGTCATGCATATATGTGTTTTATTGCTAAAAAAAATATTTCATAGTGATTTAATCTTGCAGATATATGATCTATGGTTGTCAAAAAATATTTATAGTGATTCAATCTTGAATATAAGTGTTCTAATGCTCTAAAAAAGAATTTGTAGTGCTTCAATCATGTAGATATGTGATCTAAGGCTGTCAAAAAAAATTCATGGTGATTCGATCAAGCAGATATGTGATCTATTGTTGTAAAAAAAAATTCACAATGATTCGATTTTGCATATATATGTTCTAAGGATGTCAAAAAAAATTCATAGTGATTCAATCATGCATATATGTGTTCTAAGTCTGTCAAAAAAAATTCATAGTAATTCAATCATGCGTACATGTGTTCTAAGGGGGTAAAAAAAATTGAGTTATTCAATCATGCATATATGTGTTCTAAGGTGGTCAAAAAAATTTCATAGTGATTCAATCATGCATATATGTATTCTAATGGCAAAAAAAAATCATAGTGATACAATTATGCATATATGTTGTCTATGGTTGTCGAAAAAAACTTCTTGGGATTCAAATCAAGCATATATGTGTTCTAAGGCTATTAAAAAAATTCATAGTGATTCAATTATGCATATATGTGTTCTAAGATTGTAAAAAAAAAATCATAGAGATTCAATCATGCGTATATGAGTTTTAAGGCTGTCAAAAAAATTTCACAGTGATTCAATCTTGCATATCTGTGTTCTAAGGTTGTCCAAAAAATTTTCAAGTGACTCAATCTTTCATATATGTGTTTTAAGGCTGTCAAAATTTTTTTATAGTGATTGAATCATGCATATATGTGTTCTAAGGATGTCAAAAATTTGTCATAGCGATTCAATCACACATATAGGTGATATAAGGATGTCAAAAAAAATGCATAGTCATTCAATCATTCATATAAGTGATCTAAGGCTGTCAAAAAAAATCATAGTGATTCAATCATGCATATATGTGCTCAAAGTCAGTCAAAAAAAACTTATAGTGATACAATCATGCATATATGTGTTCTAAGGCTGTCAACAACATTTCATAGTGATTCAACCACTCATATATGTGTTCTAAAGCTGTCAAAAAAATGTTATAGTGATTCAATCATGCATATATGTACCCTAAGGCTATATAAAAATTTTCATAGTGATTCAATCATGCATATATGTGTTATATGGCGGTCAAAAAATTTTTATAGATATTCAATTGCTTGTATATGCGTTTTATGGCGTTCCGAAAAATGTTATAGTGATTCAATAGTGCATATATGTGTTCTAAGTTTGTCAAAAAAAAATCATAGTGATTTAATCGTGCATCCTTGTTTTATAAGGTTGTCAAAAAAATTTCAAAGTGATTCAATCACTTATATATGTCTTCTAAGGCTGTCAAAAAAAAAATCGTAGTGACACAATCATGCATATATGTGTTCTAAGGCTGTCAAATATTTCATTGTGACTCAATCACGCATATATGTGTTCTAACTTTGAAAAAAAAATCACAGTGATTCAATCATTCATATATGTGTTCTAAGGCCGTCAAAAAAATTTCATAGTGATTCAGTCTAGCATATGAGTTCTAAGGATGTGAAAAAAATTTCACAGTGATTCATTCATGTATATAAGTGTTCTATGGCAGTCAAACCAATGTCACAGTGATTCAATCATGCATATATGTGTTCTAAGGCTGTCAAATTTTTTTTATAGCGATTAAATCATGCAAATATGTGTTCTAAGGTTGTCAAAAAACATTTTCAATGATTCAGTCATGTATACTGATGTTGTCAATTTTTTTTATAAAGGTTCAAGCATGCATATATGTGTTCTAAGACTGTAAAAAAAAAACTATAGTGATTTAATCATGCATATATGTGTTCTAAGGCTGTCAAAAAAAATTCATAGTGATTCAATCATGCAGATATGTGATCTAAGGTTGTCAAAAAAAATTCATAGTAATTCAATCACGTATATATATGTTCTAAGTCGGTCAAAAAAAATTGATAGTGATTCAATCATGCATATATGTGTTATAAGGTTGTCAAAAAAATGTCATAGATATTCAATCTTGCATATATGTGTTATAAGGCTGTCAAAAATATTTCATAGTGATTTAATCATGCACTAATGTGTTCTATGACTGTCAAAAATATTTAATAGCAATTTCGTCATGAATATATGTGTTCTAAGCCTATCAAAAAAAATTCATAATTATTCAATCATGTATATATGTGTTCTAAGGCTGTCAAAATTTTTTTATAGTAATTCAATCATGCATATAAGTGTTCTACGACTATGAAAAAGAATTCATAGTGATTCAATCAAGCAGATATGTGTTCTAAGGTTGTAAAAAAAAATTATAGTGATTCAATCATGCACATATGTGTTCTAATGCTCTCAAAAAAAAATTACAGTGATTCGATCATGCATACTTGTGTTCTAAGGCTGCAGAAAAATTTCATAGTGATTCAATCATGCACTTATGTGTTCTAAGGATGTAAAAAAAAATCATAGTGATAAAATCATGCATATATGTGTTCTAAGTCTGTTAAAAAAATTTCATAGTGATTAAATCATGCTTATATGTGTTTTAAGGCTGTAAAAAAAAAATCATAGTGATTCAATCATGCATATATGTGTTCTAAGGCTGTCTAAAATTTTTTTTAGTGATCCAATCATGCATATATGTGTTGAAATGCTCTCAAAAAAAGTTTGCAGTGATTCGATCATGCACATATGTGTTCTAAGGCTGTCAAAAAAAATTCATAGTGATTCAATCACGCATATATATGTTTTAAGGTTGTCCAAAAAAAATTAGTAGTGATCCAATCACGCATATATGTGTTCTAAGGTTGTCCAAAAATTTTATATTTATTTAATCAAGCATATATGTATTTTAAGGCTATCAAAAAAAATTTGTAGTGATTTAATCATGCATATATGTGTTCTAAGGCTGTCAAAAAAATTCCATAGTGATTCAATAATGCATATATATGTTCTAAGGCTGACAGAAAAAATTTATAGTGATTGAGTCATGCATATATGTGTACTAAGGCTATCAAAAATATTTCATAGTGATTTAATCCTGCAGATATGTGTTCTGAGGTTGTCAAAAAAAATTTATAGTTACTCAATCAAGAATATAAGTGTTCTAATGCTCTAAAAAAAAAATTCATAGTGATTCAATCACGCAGATACGTGATGTAAGGGTGTCAAAAAAATTTCATACTGATTCAATCATGTATATAAGTGATCTAAGGCTGTCAAAATAATTCATAGTGATTCAGTCATGCATATATGTGTTCTAAGGCTGTCAAATTTTTTTAACAGAGATTCAATCATGCATATACGTGTTCTAAGTTTGTCAAAAAAAAATCATAGTGATTCAACCACTCAAATATGTGTTCTAAAGCCATTAAAAAAATGTTATAGTGATTCAATCATGCATATATGTGCTCTAAGGCTGTCAAAAAAATTTCATAGTGATTCAATCGTGCATATATGTGTTATATGGCCGTCAAAATTTTTTCATAGTGATTCAATCACTCATATATGTGTTCTATGGCTGTCCAAAAAATGTTATAGTGTTTCAATTGTGCATATATGTGTTCTATGGATGTCAAAAAAAATTCATAGTGAATCAATCATGCATATGAGTGTTGTAAGGTTGTCAAAAAAATTTCAAAGTGATACAATCATGCATGTATGTGTTCTAAGGTTGACTAAAAATTTTCATAGTGATTCACTCATGCATATATGTGTTCTAAGGCGGTCAAAAAAAATTCATGGTGATTCCATCATGCAAATATGTGTTCTAACGTTAAAAAAAAAATTCACAGTGATTCAATAATTCATATGTGTTCTAAGAATTACAAAAAAAATTCATAGTGATTCAATCTTGCATGTATGTGTTCTAAGGTGGTAAAAAAAAAATCATAGTGCTTCAATCAAGCATATATGTGTTCTATATCTGTCAAAAAAATTCATAGTGATTGAATCATGCATATATCTGTTCTAAGAATATCAAAAAAAAACTTATAGTGATTCAATATGCATATATGTGTATTATGCTTGTTAAAAAAAAAAACATAGTGATTCGGTCATGCATATATTCCTTCTAAGGCTGCCAAAAAAATTTCATAGTGATTCAATCTTGCATATATGTGTTCTATAGATGTCAAAAAAAATTCATAGAGATTCACCCATGAATATGTGTGTTCTAAAGCTGTGAATAAAATTTTCATAATGATTCAATCATGTATACATGCATTCTAAGGCAGACAAAAAAATATCATAGTGATTTAATCATGCATGAATGTGTTCTAAGGCCGTCAAATTTTTTTTATAGTGATTCAATCATGCGTATATTTGTTCTAAAGCTATAAAAAAAAATCATAGTGAATCAATCATGCAAATATGTGTTCTAAAGTTGTCAAAATAAAATTGATAGTGATTCAATCATGCATATACGTGTTCTAAGGCTATCAAAAAAAAATTCATAGTGATTCAATCATGCGTATAAGTGTTCTAAGGCCACCAAAAAAAATTCATAGTGATTCAATCATGTATATATCTTTTCTAAACGTGTCAAAAAAAATTCATAGTGATTCAACCATGCATATATATGTTCTAAAGCTGTCAAAAAAATTTAAGTGATTCAATCATTCATGTATGTTCTACAACTGTCAAAAAAGTTTCATAGTGATTCAATCATGCGTATATATGTTCTAACATTGTAAAAAAAAATTCATAGTGATTCAATCATGCATATATATGTTCTAAGGCAGTCAAAAAAAATCATGGTGATTCAATCATGAATACATGTGTTATACGGCTATCAAAAAAATTTCACAGTGATTCAATCATGCACATATGTGTTATAATGCTCTCAAAAAATTTTTGCAGTGATTCGATCATGCATATTTGTGTTCTAAGGCTGTCAAAAAAAATTTATAGTGATTCAATCATGCATATTTGTGTTCTAAGGATGTCAAAAAAATTTCAAGTGATTCATTCTTGCATATATGTGTTTTAAGGCTGTCAGAAAAATTTCATAGAGATTGAATCTTGCATATATGTGTTTTAATGCTATAAAAAAAATTTTACAGTGATTCGATCATGAATATATGTTTTCTAAGGCATCAGAAAAATTTCATAGTGATTCAATCATGCATATATGTGTTCTAAGGCTGTCAAAAAAAAATCGTAGTGATTCAATCTTGCATATATGTGTTCTAAGGCTGTCAAAAAAATTTCATAGTGATTAAATCATGCTTATATGTGTTCTAAGGCAGTAAAAAAAAATTAATAGTGATTCAATCAATCATATATGTTTTCTAAGGTTGTCAAAAAAAAAATTGTATTGATTCAATCAAGCATTTATGTGTTCTAAGGCTGTCAAAAAAATTTCATAGAGATTCAATCATTCATATATGTGTTCTATGGCTGTCAAAAAATTTCCATAGTGATTCAATCATGCATATATGTGTTCTAAGGCTGTCAAAAATTTTTTATAGTGAATAAGTCATGCATATATGTGTTTTATTGCTAAAAAAAATATTTCATAGTGATTTAATCTTGCAGATATATGATCTATGGTTGTCAAAAAATATTTATAGTGATTCAATCTTGAATATAAGTGTTCTAATGCTCTAAAAAAGAATTTGTAGTGCTTCAATCATGTAGATATGTGATCTAAGGCTGTCAAAAAAAAATTCATGGTGATTCGATCAAGCAGATATGTGATCTATTGTTGTAAAAAAAAATTCACAATGATTCGATTTTGCATATATATGTTCTAAGGATGTCAAAAAAAATTCATAGTGATTCAATCTTGCATATATGTGTTCTAAGTCTGTCAAAAAAATTTCATAGTAATTCAATCATGCGTACATGTGTTCTAAGGGGGTAAAAAAAATTGAGTTATTCAATCATGCATATATGTGTTCTAAGGTGGTCAAAAAAATTTCATAGTGATTCAATCATGCATATATGTATTCTAATGGCAAAAAAAAATCATAGTGATACAATTATGCATATATGTTGTCTATGGTTGTCGAAAAAAACTTCTTGGGATTCAAATCAAGCATATATGTGTTCTAAGGCTATTAAAAAAATTCATAGTGATTCAATTATGCATATATGTGTTCTAAGATTGTAAAAAAAAAATCATAGAGATTCAATCATGCGTATATGAGTTTTAAGGCTGTCAAAAAAATTTCACAGTGATTCAATCTTGCATATTTGTGTTCTAAGGTTGTCCAAAAAATTTTCAAGTGACTCAATCTTTCATATATGTGTTTTAAGGCTGTCAAATTTTTTTTATAGTGATTGAATCATGCATATATGTGTCCTAAGGATGTCAAAAATTTGTCATAGCGATTCAATCACGCATATAGGTGATATAAGGATGTCAAAAAAAATTCATAGTCATTCAATCATTCATATAAGTGATCTAAGGCTGTCAAAAAAAATCATAGTGATTCAATCATGCATATATGTGCTCAAAGTCAGTCAAAAAAAACTTATAGTGATACAATCATGCATATATGTGTTCTAAGGCTGTCAACAACATTTCATAGTGATTCAACCACTCATATATGTGTTCTAAAGCTGTCAAAAAAATGTTATAGTGATTCAATCATGCATATATGTACCCTAAGGCTATATAAAAATTTTCATAGTGATTCAATCATGCATATATGTGTTATGTGGCGGTCAAAAAATTTTTATAGAGATTCAATTGCTTGTATATGCGTTCTATGGCGTTCCGAAAAATGTTATAGTGATTCAATAGTGCATATATGTGTTCTAAGTTTGTCAAAAAAAAATCATAGTGATTTAATCGTGCATCCTTGTTTTATAAGGTTGTCAAAAAAATTTCAAAGTGATTCAATCACTTATATATGTCTTCTAAGGCTGTCAAAAAAAAAATCGTAGTGACACAATCATGCATATATGTGTTCTAAGGCTGTCAAATATTTCATTGTGACTCAATCACGCATATATGTGTTCTAACTTTGAAAAAAAAAATCACAGTGATTCAATCATTCATATATGTGTTCTAAGGCCGTCAAAAAAATTTCATAGTGATTCAGTCTAGCATATGAGTTCTAAGGATGTGAAAAAAATTTCACAGTGATTCATTCATGTATATAAGTGTTCTATGGCAGTCAAACCAATGTCACAGTGATTCAATCATGCATATATGTGTTCTAAGGCTGTCAAATTTTTTTATAGCGATTAAATCATGCAAATATGTGTTCTAAGGTTGTCAAAAAACATTTTCAATGATTCAGTCATGTATACTGATGTTGTCAATTTTTTTTATAAAGGTTCAAGCATGCATATATGTGTTCTAAGACTGTAAAAAAAAAACTATAGTGATTTAATCATGCATATATGTGTTCTAAGGCTGTCAAAAAAAATTCATAGTGATTCAATCATGCAGATATGTGATCTAAGGTTGTCAAAAAAAATTCATAGTAATTCAATCACGTATATATATGTTCTAAGTCGGTCAAAAAAAATTGATAGTGATTCAATCATGCATATATGTGTTATAAGGTTGTCAAAAAAATGTCATAGATATTCAATCTTGCATATATGTGTTATAAGGCTGTCAAAAATATTTCATAGCGATTTAATCATGCACGTATGTGTTCTATGACTGTCAAAAATATTTAATAGCAATTTCGTCATGAATATATGTGTTCTAAGCCTATCAAAAAAAATTCATAATTATTCAATCATGTATATATGTGTTCTAAGGCTGTCAAAATTTTTTTATAGTAATTCAATCATGCATATAAGTGTTCTACGACTATGAAAAAGAATTCATAGTGATTCAATCAAGCAGATATGTGTTCTAAGGTTGTAAAAAAAAATTATAGTGATTCAATCATGCACATATGTGTTCTAATGCTCTCAAAAAAAAATTACAGTGATTCGATCATGCATACTTGTGTTCTAAGGCTGCAGAAAAATTTCATAGTGATTCAATCATGCACTTATGTGTTCTAAGGATGTAAAAAAAAATCATAGTGATAAAATCATGCATATATGTGTTCTAAGTCTGTTAAAAAAATTTCATAGTGATTAAATCATGCTTATATGTGTTTTAAGGCTGTAAAAAAAAAATCATAGTGATTCAATCATGCATATATGTGTTCTAAGGCTGTCTAAAAATTTTTTTAGTGATCCAATCATGCATATATGTGTTGAAATGCTCTCAAAAAAAGTTTGCAGTGATTCGATCATGCACATATGTGTTCTAAGGCTGTCAAAAAAAATTCATAGTGATTCAATCACGCATATATATGTTTTAAGGTTGTCCAAAAAAAATTAGTAGTGATCCAATCACGCATATATGTGTTCTAAGGTTGTCCAAAAATTTTATATTTATTTAATCAAGCATATATGTATTTTAAGGCTATCAAAAAAAATTTGTAGTGATTTAATCATGCATATATGTGTTCTAAGGCTGTCAAAAAAATTCCATAGTGATTCAATAATGCATATATGTGTTCTAAGGCTGACAGAAAAAATTTATAGTGATTGAGTCATGCATATATGTGTACTAAGGCTATCAAAAATATTTCATAGTGATTTAATCCTGCAGATATGTGTTCTGAGGTTGTCAAAAAAAATTTATAGTTACTCAATCAAGAATATAAGTGTTCTAATGCTCTAAAAAAAAAATTCATAGTGATTCAATCACGCAGATACGTGATGTAAGGATGTCAAAAAAATTTCATACTGATTCAATCATGTATATAAGTGATCTAAGGCTGTCAAAATAATTCATAGTGATTCAGTCATGCATATATGTGTTCTAAGGCTGTCAAATTTTTTTAACAGAGATTCAATCATGCATATACGTGTTCTAAGTTTGTCAAAAAAAAATCATAGTGATTCAACCACTCAAATATGTGTTCTAAAGCCATTAAAAAAATGTTATAGTGATTCAATCATGCATATATGTGCTCTAAGGCTGTCAAAAAAATTTCATAGTGATTCAATCGTGCATATATGTGTTATATGGCCGTCAAAATTTTTTCATAGTGATTCAATCACTCATATATGTGTTCTATGGCTGTCCAAAAAATGTTATAGTGTTTCAATTGTGCATATATGTGTTCTATGGATGTCAAAAAAAATTCATAGTGAATCAATCATGCATATGAGTGTTGTAAGGTTGTCAAAAAAATTTCAAAGTGATACAATCATGCATGTATGTGTTCTAAGGTTGACTAAAAATTTTCATAGTGATTCACTCATGCATATATGTGTTCTAAGGCGGTCAAAAAAAATTCATGGTGATTCCATCATGCAAATATGTGTTCTAACGTTAAAAAAAAAATTCACAGTGATTCAATAATTCATATGTGTTCTAAGAATTACAAAAAAAATTCATAGTGATTCAATCTTGCATGTATGTGTTCTAAGGTGGTAAAAAAAAAATCATAGTGCTTCAATCAAGCATATATGTGTTCTATATCTGTCAAAAAAATTCATAGTGATTGAATCATGCATATATCTGTTCTAAGAATATCAAAAAAAAACTTATAGTGATTCAATATGCATATATGTGTATTATGCTTGTTAAAAAAAAAATCATAGTGATTCGGTCATGCATATATTCCTTCTAAGGCTGCCAAAAAAATTTCATAGTGATTCAATCTTGCATATATGTGTTCTATAGATGTCAAAAAAAATTCATAGAGATTCACCCATGAATATGTGTGTTCTAAAGCTGTGAATAAAATTTTCATAATGATTCAATCATGTATACATGCATTCTAAGGCAGACAAAAAAATATCATAGTGATTTAATCATGCATGAATGTGTTCTAAGGCCGTCAAATTTTTTTTATAGTGATTCAATCATGCGTATATTTGTTCTAAAGCTATAAAAAAAATCATAGTGAATCAATCATGCAAATATGTGTTCTAAAGTTGTCAAAATAAAATTGATAGTGATTCAATCATGCATATACGTGTTCTAAGGCTATCAAAAAAAAATTCATAGTGATTCAATCATGCGTATAAGTGTTCTAAGGCCACCAAAAAAAATTCATAGTGATTCAATCATGTATATATCTTTTCTAAACGTGTCAAAAAAAATTCATAGTGATTCAACCATGCATATATATGTTCTAAAGCTGTCAAAAAAATTTAAGTGATTCAATCATTCATGTATGTTCTACAACTGTCAAAAAAGTTTCATAGTGATTCAATCATGCGTATATATGTTCTAACATTGTAAAAAAAAATTCATAGTGATTCAATCATGCATATATATGTTCTAAGGCAGTCAAAAAAAATCATGGTGATTCAATCATGAATACATGTGTTATACGGCTATCAAAAAAATTTCACAGTGATTCAATCATGCACATATGTGTTATAATGCTCTCAAAAAATTTTTGCAGTGATTCGATCATGCATATTTGTGTTCTAAGGCTGTCAAAAAAAATTTATAGTGATTCAATCATGCATATTTGTGTTCTAAGGATGTCAAAAAAATTTCAAGTGATTCATTCTTGCATATATGTGTTTTAAGGCTGTCAGAAAAATTTCATAGAGATTGAATCTTGCATATATGTGTTTTAATGCTATAAAAAAAATTTTACAGTGATTCGATCATGAATATATGTTTTCTAAGGCATCAGAAAAATTTCATAGTGATTCAATCATGCATATATGTGTTCTAAGGCTGTCAAAAAAAAATCGTAGTGATTCAATCTTGCATATATGTGTTCTAAGGCTGTCAAAAAAATTTCATAGTGATTAAATCATGCTTATATGTGTTCTAAGGCAGTAAAAAAAAATTAATAGTGATTCAATCAATCATATATGTTTTCTAAGGTTGTCAAAAAAAAAATTGTATTGATTCAATCAAGCATTTATGTGTTCTAAGGCTGTCAAAAAAATTTCATAGAGATTCAATCATTCATATATGTGTTCTATGGCTGTCAAAAAATTTCCATAGTGATTCAATCATGCATATATGTGTTCTAAGGCTGTCAAAAATTTTTTATAGTGAATAAGTCATGCATATATGTGTTTTATTGCTAAAAAAAATATTTCATAGTGATTTAATCTTGCAGATATATGATCTATGGTTGTCAAAAAATATTTATAGTGATTCAATCTTGAATATAAGTGTTCTAATGCTCTAAAAAAGAATTTGTAGTGCTTCAATCATGTAGATATGTGATCTAAGGCTGTCAAAAAAAATTCATGGTGATTCGATCAAGCAGATATGTGATCTATTGTTGTAAAAAAAAATTCACAATGATTCGATTTTGCATATATATGTTCTAAGGATGTCAAAAAAAATTCATAGTGATTCAATCTTGCATATATGTGTTCTAAGTCTGTCAAAAAAATTTCATAGTAATTCAATCATGCGTACATGTGTTCTAAGGGGGTAAAAAAAATTGAGTTATTCAATCATGCATATATGTGTTCTAAGGTGGTCAAAAAAATTTCATAGTGATTCAATCATGCATATATGTATTCTAATGGAAAAAAAAAATCATAGTGATACAATTATGCATATATGTTGTCTATGGTTGTCGAAAAAAACTTCTTGGGATTCAAATCAAGCATATATGTGTTCTAAGGCTATTAAAAAAATTCATAGTGATTCAATTATGCATATATGTGTTCTAAGATTGTAAAAAAAAAATCATAGAGATTCAATCATGCGTATATGAGTTTTAAGGCTGTCAAAAAAATTTCACAGTGATTCAATCTTGCATATTTGTGTTCTACGGTTGTCCAAAAAATTTTCAAGTGACTCAATCTTTCATATATGTGTTTTAAGGCTGTCAAAATTTTTTTATAGTGATTGAATCATGCATATATGTGTCCTAAGGATGTCAAAAATTTGTCATAGCGATTCAATCACGCATATAGGTGATATAAGGATGTCAAAAAAAATTCATAGTCATTCAATCATTCATATAAGTGATCTAAGGCTGTCAAAAAAAATCATAGTGATTCAATCATGCATATATGTGCTCAAAGTCAGTCAAAAAAAACTTATAGTGATACAATCATGCATATATGTGTTCTAAGGCTGTCAACAACATTTCATAGTGATTCAACCACTCATATATGTGTTCTAAAGCTGTCAAAAAAATGTTATAGTGATTCAATCATGCATATATGTACCCTAAGGCTATATAAAAATTTTCATAGTGATTCAATCATGCATATATGTGTTATGTGGCGGTCAAAAAATTTTTATAGAGATTCAATTGCTTGTATATGCGTTCTATGGCGTTCCGAAAAATGTTATAGTGATTCAATCGTGCATATATGTGTTCTAAGTTTGTCAAAAAAAAATCATAGTGATTTAATCGTGCATCCTTGTTTTATAAGGTTGTCAAAAAAATTTCAAAGTGATTCAATCACTTATATATGTCTTCTAAGGCTGTCAAAAAAAAAATCGTAGTGACACAATCATGCATATATGTGTTCTAAGGCTGTCAAAAAATTTCATTGTGACTCAATCACGCATATATGTGTTCTAACTTTGAAAAAAAAATCACAGTGATTCAATCATTCATATATGTGTTCTAAGGCCGTCAAAAAAATTTCATAGTGATTCAGTCTAGCATATGAGTTCTAAGGATGTGAAAAAAATTTCACAGTGATTCATTCATGTATATAAGTGTTCTATGGCAGTCAAACCAATGTCACAGTGATTCAATCATGCATATATGTGTTCTAAGGCTGTCAAATTTTTTTTATAGCGATTAAATCATGCAAATATGTGTTCTAAGGTTGTCAAAAAACATTTTCAATGATTCAGTCATGCATACTGATGTTGTCAATTTTTTTTATAAAGGTTCAAGCATGCATATATGTGTTCTAAGACTGTAAAAAAAAACTATACTGATTTAATCATGCATATATGTATTCTAAGGCTGTCAAAAAAAATTCATAGTGATTCAATCATGCAGATATGTGATCTAAGGTTGTCAAAAAAAATTCATAGTAATTCAATCACGTATATATATGTTCTAAGTCGGTCAAAAAAAATTGATAGTGATTCAATCATGCATATATGTGTTATAAGGTTGTCAAAAAAATGTCATAGATATTCAATCTTGCATATATGTGTTATAAGGCTGTCAAAAAAAATTCATAGTGATTTAATCATGCACGTATGTGTTCTATGACTGTCAAAAATATTTAATAGCAATTTCGTCATGAATATATGTGTTCTAAGCCTATTAAAAAATTTTCATAATTATTCAATCATGTATATATGTGTTCTAAGGCTGTCAAAAATTTTTTATAGTAATTCAATCATGCATATAAGTGTTCTACGACTATGAAAAAGAATTCATAGTGATTCAATCAAGCAGATATGTGTTCTAAGGTTGTAAAAAAAAATTATAGTTATTCAATCATGCACATATGTGTTCTAATGCTCTCAAAAAAAAATTACAGTGATTCGATCATGCATACTTGTGTTCTAAGGCTGCAGAAAAATTTCATAGTGATTCAATCATGCACTTATGTGTTCTAAGGATGTAAAAAAAAATCATAGTGATAAAATCATGCATATATGTGTTCTAAGTCTGTTAAAAAAATTTCATAGTGATTAAATCATGCTTATATGTGTTTTAAGGCTGTAAAAAAAAAATCATAGTGATTCAATCATGCATATATGTGTTCTAAGGCTGTCTAAAAATTTTTTTAGTGATCCAATCATGCATATATGTGTTGAAATGCTCTCAAAAAAAGTTTGCAGTGATTCGATCATGCACATATGTGTTCTAAGGCTGTCAAAAAAAATTCATAGTGATTCAATCACGCATATATATGTTTTAAGGTTGTCCAAAAAAAATTAGTAGTGATCCAATCACGCATATATGTGTTCTAAGGTTGTCCAAAAATTTTATATTTATTTAATCAAGCATATATGTATTTTAAGGCTATCAAAAAAAATTTGTAGTGATTTAATCATGCATATATGTGTTCTAAGGCTGTCAAAAAAATTCCATAGTGATTCAATAATGCATATATGTGTTCTAAGGCTGACAAAAAAAATTTATAGTGATTGAGTCATGCATATATGTGTACTAAGGCTATCAAAAATATTTCATAGTGATTTAATCCTGCAGATATGTGTTCTGAGGTTGTCAAAAAAAATTTATAGTTACTCAATCAAGAATATAAGTGTTCTAATGCTCTAAAAAAAAATTTCATAGTGATTCAATCACGCAGATACGTGATGTAAGGATGTCAAAAAAATTTCATACTGATTCAATCATGTATATAAGTGATCTAAGGCTGTCAAAATAATTCATAGTGATTCAGTCATGCATATATGTGTTCTAAGGCTGTCAAATTTTTTTAACAGAGATTCAATCATGCATATACGTGTTCTAAGTTTGTCAAAAAAAAATCATAGTGATTCAACCACTCAAATATGTGTTCTAAAGCCATTAAAAAAATGTTATAGTGATTCAATCATGCATATATGTGCTCTAAGGCTGTCAAAAAAAATTCATAGTGATTCAATCGTGCATATATGTGTTATATGGCCGTCAAAAATTTTTCATAGTGATTCAATCACTCATATATGTGTTCTATGGCTGTCCAAAAAATGTTATAGTGTTTCAATTGTGCATATATGTGTTCTATGGATGTCAAAAAAAATTCATAGTGAATCAATCATGCATATGAGTGTTGTAAGGTTGTCAAAAAAATTTCAAAGTGATACAATCATGCATGTATGTGTTCTAAGGTTGACTAAAAATTTTCATAGTGATTCACTCATGCATATATGTGTTCTAAGGCGGTCAAAAAAAATTCATGGTGATTCCATCATGCAAATATGTGTTCTAACGTTAAAAAAAAAATTCACAGTGATTCAATAATTCATATGTGTTCTAAGAATTACAAAAAAAATTCATAGTGATTCAATCTTGCATGTATGTGTTCTAAGGTGGTAAAAAAAAATTCATAGTGCTTCAATCAAGCATATATGTGTTCTATATCTGTCAAAAAAATTCATAGTGATTGAATCATGCATATATCTGTTCTAAGAATATCAAAAAAAAACTTATAGTGATTCAATATAGCATATATGTATTCTGAGGTTGTAAAAAAAAATCATAGTGCTTTAATCATGAATATATGTGTTCAAAGTCTGTCAAAAAAAATTCATAGTGATTCAATCAAGCATATATGTGTTCTAAAGCTGTCAAAAAAATGTTATAGTGATTCAATCATGCATATATGTGTTCTAAGGCGGTCAAAAACCTTCACAGTGATTCAATCGTGCATATATGTGTTATAAGGCTGTCAAAAAATGTTCATAGTGATTCAATCATCCATATATGTTGTCTAAGGTTGTAAAAAAAAATTCATAGAGATTTAATCATGCATATATGTGCTCTAAGGTTGTCAAAAAAAAATTATAGTCATTCAATCATGCATATATGTGTTGTAATGTTGTCAAAAAAAAATTATAGTGATACAATCATGCATATATGTTAACTAAGGTTGTCAAAAAAAATTTATAGTGATCATATATGTGTTCTAAGGCTTTTAAAAAAATTGCACACTGATTCAATCATGCATATATGTGTTCTAAGTTTGTCAAAAAAAATCATAGTGATTCCATCATGCGTATATGTGTTTTAAGGATGTCAAAAACAATTCATAGTTATTCAATCTTGCATGTATATGTTCTAAGGTAGTAAAAAAAAATTCAAGTGATTCAATCATACATATATGAGTTCTAAGGTAGTCCAAATAAAATCTAAGGATTCAGTCGTGCATATATGTGTTTGAAGGTTGTTAAAAAAATTTCATAGTGATTCAATCACGCATATATGTGTTCTTAGGATGTCAAAAAAAAATCATAATGATTTAATCATGCATATAAGTGATCTAAGGCTGTCAAAAAAATTTATAGTCATTCAATCATACATATATGTGTTTAAAGGCCCTAAAAAAAATTCATAGTGATACAATCATGCATATAGGTATTCTAAGGCTGTCAAATTTTTTTTATAGTGATTCTATCATGCATATATGTGTTTCAAGGCTGTAAAAAAAAAATCATACAGATTGAATCATGCATATGTGTGTTCTAAGGCTGTAAAAAATAATCCATAGTGATTCAATCACTCATATATGTGTTCTAAGGCTGTCAAAAAAGTATTATAGTGCTTCAATTGTTCATATATTTGTTCTAAGGCTATAAAAAAAAATTCAGAATGATTCAATCATGCATATATGTGTTATATGGTTATCAAAAAAAATTTAAAGTGATTCAATCTTGCATATATGTGTTCTAAGGCTATTAAAAAATGATACAATCATGCATATATGTGTTCTAAGGCTGTCCAAAAAATTTCATAGTGATTCAATCATGCATATATGTCTTCTAAGGTTGTCAAATTTTTTTATAGTAATACAATACTGCATATGTGTGTTCTAAGGCTGTCAAAAAAAATTCATAGTGAGTCAATCAAGCATATATGTGTTCATACATTGTAAAAAAATTTCGTAGTGACTCAATCAAGCATATATGTGTTCTAGAGCTGTCAAAAAAAATTCTTAGTGACTCAATCATGCGTATATGTGTTCTAACGTTGTCAAAAAAATTTGTAGTGATCAATCAAGCATATATGTGTTCAAGGTTGTAAAAAAAAAATCATAGTGATTAAAACATGCATATATGTGTTCCAATGTTGTCAAAAAAAAATCATAGTGATTTAATCATGCATATATGTCTTCTAAGGTTGTTAAAAAAATTGTGTAGTGATTCAATCATGCATATATGTGTCATAAGGTTGTCAACAAAATTTCATTGTGATTCAATCTTGCATATATGTGTTCTAAGGTTGTAAAAAAAAAATCATAGTGCTCCAATCATGCATATATGTGTTCTAAGTCTGTCAAAAAAAATTCATAGTGATTCAATCTTGCATGTATGTGATCTATGGCTATCCAAAAAAAACTATAGTGATTCAATCATGCATATATGTGTTCTAAGGCTGTCAAAAAAATGTTATAGTGATTGAATGATGCATATATGTGTTCTAAGGTTGTCAAAAAAAATTATAGTGATTCAATCATGCATATGTGTTCTAATGCTCTCAAAAAAAAATTGCAGTGATTCAATCATGCATATTTGTGTTCTAAGTCTGTCAAAAAAATTTCATAGTGATTCAATCACGCATATGTGTGTTCTAAAAGTGTCAAAAAAATTTCAAGTGATTCAATCTTGCATATATGTGTTTTAAGGCTGTCAAAAAAATTTCACAGAGATTGAATCATGCATATATGTGTTCTAAGGCTGTCAAAAAATATTCATAGTGATTGAATCATGCATATATATGTTCTAATGATATAATTTTTTTTTTGCAGTGATTTGATCGTGCATATATGTGTTGTAAGGCAGCCAAAAAAGTTTCATAGTGATTCAATCATGAATATATGTGTTCTAATGCAGCAAAAAAATTTCATAGTGATTCAATCATGCATATATGTGATATAAGGCTGTCAAAAAAAATTCATAGTGATTAAATCATGCTTATATGTGTTCTAAGGCAATAAAAAAAAATTAATAGTGACTCAATCATGCATATATGTGTTCTAAGGTTGTAAAAAAAAAATTATATTGATTTAATCAAGCATATATGTGTTCTAAGGCTCTAAAAAAAAATTCATTGAGACTCAATCATTCATATATGTGTTCTAAGGCAGCAAAAAAATTTCATAGTGATTCAATCATGCATATATGTGTTCTAAGGCTGTCAAAAAACAATCATAGTGATTCAATCATGCATATATGTGTTCTAAGGCTGTCAAAAAAATTTCATAGTGATTAAATCATGCTTATATTGTTATAAGGCAGTCAAAAAAATTTAATAGTGACTCAATCATGCATATATGTGTTCTAAGATTGTCAAAAAAAAAATTGATTGATTTAATCAAGCATATATGTGTTCTAAGGCTGTCAAAAAAAAATCATAGAGACTCAATCATTCATATATGTGTTCTAAGGCTGTCAAAAAATTTCCATTGTGATTCAATCTTGGATATATGTGTTATAAGGCTGTCAAAAAAATTTATAGTGATTGAGTCATGCATATTTGTGTTCTAAGGATATCAAAAATATTTCATAGAGATTTAATCCTGCAGATATGTGTTCTATTGTTGTCAAAAAATATTTATAGTGATTCAATCATGAATATAAGTGTTCTAATGCTCTAAAAAAGAATTTGTAGTGATTCAATCATGCTTACATGTGTTGTAAGGCTGTAAAAAAAAATTCATGGTGATTCCATCATACAGATATGTGATCTATTGTTGTCAAAAAAAATTCACAAATATTCAGACTTGTATATATGTTTTCTAAAGATGTCAAAAAATTATCATTGAGATTCAATCATGTATATATGTGTTCTAAGTCTGTCAAAAAAAATTTATAGTAATTCAATCATGCATACATGTGTTCTAAGGCGGTCAAAAAATTTGAGTGATTCAATCATGCATATATGTCTTCTAAGGTGGTCAAAAAAATTTCATAGTGATTCAATCATGCATACATGTATTCTAAAGTTGTAAAAAAAAAATCATAGTGATACAATCATGCATATATGTTGTCTAAGGTTGTCCAAAAAAACTTCTTGGGATTCATAGTGATTCAATTATGGATATAAGTGTTCTAATACTCTAAAAAAGAATTTGTAGTGATTCAATCACGCTTACATGTGTTCTAAGGCTGTCAAAAAAAAATCATGGTGATTCGATAATGCAGATATGTGATCTATTGTTGTCAAAAAAATTTCGCAATGATTCAATTTTGCATATATGTGTTCTAAGGATGTCAAAAAAAATTCATAGTGATTCAATCATGCATATATGTGTTCTAAGTCTGTCAAAAAAAAATCATAGTACTTCAATCATGCGTACATGTGTTCTAAGGTGGTAAAAAAAATTGAGTGATTTAATCATGCAAATATGTGTTCTAAGGTGTCAAAAAAAATTCATAGTGATCCAATCATGCTTCTATGTGTTCTAAGGCTATAAAAAAAAATTTATAGTGATTAAATCTTGCATATAGGTGCTCTAAAGAAGTCAAAAAAATTTCATAGTGGTTAAATCATGCATATATATGTTCTAATGCTATAAAAAAACTTTTGCAGTGATTCGATCAAGCATATATGTGTTCAAAAGATGTCAAAAAAAGTTTCATTGTGATTCAATCATGAATATATGTGTTTTAAGGTAGCAGAAAAATTTCATAGTGATTCAATCATGCATATATGTGTTCTAAGGCTGTCAAAAAAAAATCATAGTGAATCAATCATGGATATATGTTTTCTAAGGCTATCAAATAAAAATCATAGTGATTAAATCATGCTTATATGTATTCTAAGGCAGTAAAAAAAATGTAATAGTGAATCACTGTGAAATTTTTTTTGACAGCCTTAGAACACATATATCCATGATTTAATCACTATGAAATTTTTCTGATGCCTTAGAACACATATATGCTTGTTTGAATCACTATGAAACTTTTTTTGACATCCTTAGAACACATATATGCATGATCGAATCACTGCAAAACAATTTTGACAGCCTTAGAAGACATATATGCATTCTTGTATATATGTGTTCTAAAGATGTCAAAAAAATTTCACAGTGGTTGAATCATCCATATATGTGTTCTAAGAATGTCAAAAAAATTGAGTGATTCAATCGTGCATATATGTGTTCTAAGGTGTCAAAAAAATGTCATAGTGATCCAATGATGCTTATATGTGTTCTAAGGTTGTCAAAAAAAATTTATAGTGATTCAATCTTGCATTTATGTGTTCTAAAGATGTCAAAAAAATTTCATAGTGGTTGAATAATGCATAATTGTGTTCTAATGCTATAAAAAAAAAAATCAGTGATTGGAGCATGCATATATGTGTTCTAAGGATGTCAAAAAAGTTTCATAGTGATTCAATCATGAATATATGTGTTCTAAGGCAACAAAAAAAATTCATAGTGATTCAGTCATGCATATATGTGTTCTAAGGCTGTAAAAAAATTTCATAGTGATTCAATCAAGCATATACATGTTCTAAGGTGGTCAAAATAATTTCATAGTGATTAAATCATGCTTATATGTGTTCTAAGGCAGAAACAAAATTAATAGTGAATCACTGTGAAATTTTTTTTGACAGCCCTAGAACACATATATGCATGATTGAATCACTATGAAATTTTTCTACTGCCTTAGTACACACATATTCATGATTGAATCACTATGAAACTTTTTTTAACATCCTTAGAACACATATATGCATGATCCATTCACAGCAAATTTTTTTTGACAGCCTTAGAAGACATATATCCATTCTTGCATATATGTGTTCTGAAGATGTCAAAAAAAAATCATAGTGGTTGAATCATGCATATATGTGTTCTAATGCTATAAAAAAAAACATTTGCAGTGATTCGATCATGCATATATGTGTTTTAAGGATGTCAAAAAACATTTCATAGTGATTCAATCACAAATATATGTTCTAAGGCAGCAGAAAAATTCCATAGTGATTCAATCATGCATATATGTGTTCTAAGGCTGTCAAAAAAAATTCATAGTGCTCAATCATGCATATATGTGTTCTAAGGCTGTCAAAAAAATTTCATAGTGATTCAATCATGCAAATATGTGTTCTAAAGTTGTCAAGAAAAAAATAATAGTGATTCAATCATGCATATAAGTGTTCTAATGCTGTCAAAAAAAAATTCATAGTGATTCAATCATGCATATATATGTTCTAAGGCCACCAAAAAATTTCATAGTGATTCAATCATGCATATATGTGTTCTAAAGTTGTCAAAAAAAAATCATAGTGATTCAATCATGCATATATGTGTTCTAAAGCTATAAAAAAAATTCAAAGTGATATAATCACGCATATATGTGTTCTAAAGCGGTAAAAAAAAATTCATAGTGATTCATTCATGCATATATGTGCTCTAAGGCTGCAAAAAAAAAATCATAGTGATTAAATCATGCAAATATCTGTTCTAAGGTTGTCCAAAAAATGTCATAGTGATTCAATCATGCATAAATGTGATCTAAGGCTGTCAAAATTTTTTTATAGTTATTCAATCATGCATATATGTCTTCTAAGGCTGTCAAAAACACTTCATAATGATTCAATCATGCATATGTGTGTTCTAAGGCTATCAAAAAAATTTCATAGTGATTTAATCATGCATATATGTGTTCTTAAGCTGTCAAAAAAATTTAAGTGATTCAATCATGCATATATGTTCTACAGCAGTGAAAAAAATTTCATAGTGATTCAATCATGCATATATATGTTCCAACGTTGTCATAAAAATTTCATAGTGATTTAATCATGCATATATGTGTTCTAAGGTTGTCAAAAAAATAATCATCGTGATTCAATCATGCATATATGTGTTATACGACTGTCAAAAAAATTTCATAGTCATGCAATCATGCATATATGTGTTCTAAGGCAGTCAAAAAAAAAATTTAGTGATTCAATCATGGATATATGTGTTCTAAGGCTATCAAAATTTTTTCAAAGTGATTCAATCATGCATATACATGTTCTAAGGCTGTCAAAAAAATTTTGTAGTGATTCAATCATGCATATATGTCTTCTAAGGCAGTCAATTTTTTTTATAGTGATACAATCATGCATTTATGTGTTCTAAGGCTGCCGAATATTTTTCATAGTGATTCAATCATGCATATATATGTTCTAAGGCTGCAAAAAAAAATTCATAGTGACTCAATCAAGCATATATGTGTTCTAACATTGTAAAAAAAAATTCATAGTCAGTCAATCATGCATATATATGTTCTAAGGCTATCAAAAAAATTGCATAGTGATTTAATCATGGATATGTGTGTTCTAAGGCTATCAAAAAAAAATCCTAGTGATTCAATCATGCATATATGTATTCTAAGGCTTAAAAAAAAAATTCATAGTGATGCAATCATGCATTTGTGTTTTATGGCTGTTAAAAAAAATTCACAGTGATTCAATTATGCATATATGTGTTCTAAGGCTGTGAAAAAATTTCCTTAGTGATTCAATCATGCATATATGTGTTGTAAGTCTATCAAAAAACAATTTATAGTGATTGAATCATGCATATATGTGTTCTAGGGCTGTAAAAAAAAAATTCATAGTGATTCAATCATGCATATATGTCTTCTAAGGCTGTCAAAAACACTTCATAATGATTCAATCATGCATACGTGTGTTCTAAGTCTATCAAAAAAATTTCATAGTGATTCAATCATGCATATATGTGTTCTTAAGCTGTCAAAAAAATTTAAGTGATTCAATCATGCATATATGTTCTACAGCAGTGAAAAAAATTTCATAGTGATTCAATCATGCATATATATGTTCCAACGTTGTCCTAAAAATTTCATATGTGTTCTAAGGTTGTCAAAAAAAAATTCATCGTGATTCAATCATGCATATATGTGTTATACGACTGTCAAAAAAATTTCATAGTCATTCAATCATGCATATATGTGTTCTAAGGCAGTCAAAATTTTTTTTTAGTGATACAATCATGCATATATGTGTTCTAAGGCTATCAAAACTTTTTCATAGTGATTCAATCATGCATATACTAGTTCTAAGGCTGTCAAAAAAATTCCGTAGTGATTCAATCATGCATATATGTCTTCTAAGGCAGTCAATTTTTGTTATAGTGATACAATCATGCATTTATGTGTTTTTAGGCTGCCGAAAAAATTTCATTGTGATTCAATCATGCATATATATGTTCTAAGGCTGCAAAAAAAAATTCATAGTGACTCAATCAAGCATATATGTGTTCTAACATTGTAAAAAAAAATTCATAGTCACTCAATCATGCATATATGTGTTCTAAGGCTATCAAAAAAATTACATAGTGATTTAATCATGGATATGTGTGTTCTAAGGCTACCAAAAAAAAATCCTAGTGATTCAATTATGCATATATGTATTCTAAGGCAGTCAAAAAAATTTCAGAATGATTCAAAACGCATATGTGTTTTCTATGGCTGACAAAAAAATTTCATAGTGATTCAATCATGCATATAAGTGTTCTAAGGCTGTCAAAAAAATTTTCATAGTGATTTAGCCATGCATATATGTGTTCTAAAGCTATAAAAAAAATTCATTGTGATCCAATAATATATATATGTGTTCTAAAGCTGTCAAAAAAAATTCATAGTGATTCAATCATGCATATATGTGTTCTAAGGCTGGCAAAAAACATTTATTGTGATACAATCATGCATATTTGTGTTCTAAGGCTGTCAAAAAAATTTCATAGTGACTCAATCAAGCATATATGTGTTCTAACATTGTAAAACAAAATTCATAGTCTATCGATCATGCATGTATGTCTTCTAAGGCTGTCAAAAAAATTGTATAGTGATTCAATCATGGATATATGTGTTCTTAGGCAATAAAAAAAAAATCATTGTGATTAAATCATGCATATATGTGTTCTAAGGCTGTCAAAAAAATTTCATAGTGATTCAATCATGCATATATGTGCTCTAACGCTGTCAAAAAATTTTCATAATGATTCAATCATGCATATATGTGTTCTAAGGCTGTCAAAAAAATTTCATAGTGATTCAAACATGCATATATGTGTTGTAAGTCTATCAAAAAAAGTTTTAGTGATTCAATCATGCATATATGTGTTCTAAGGCTGTCAAAAAAAGTTCATAGTGATTGAATCATGCATATATGTGTTCTAAGGCTTTCAAAAAATAAATCATAGTGATTCAAGGATGCATATATGTGTTCTAACATTGTCAAAAAAAAATTCATAGTGATTCAATCATTCATATATATGTTCTAAGGTTGCCAAAAACCTTTCGTAGTGCTTCAATCATTCATATATATGTTCTAAGGCTGTAAAAAAAAACTCATAGTGATTTAGTCATGCATATTTGTTTTGTAAGGCAGTCAAAAAAATTTCAGAGTGAATCAAAATGCATAAATGTGCTCTATGGCTGTCAAAAAAAAATCATAGTAATTCAATCATGCATATATGTGTTCTAACGCTGACAAAAAAAAATTCACAGTGATCTAGCCATGCATATATGTGTTCTTAAGCAATAAAAAAAAAATTCATTGTGATTCAATCATGTATATATGTGTTCTAAAGCTGTCAAAATTTTTTTATAGTGATTCAATCTTGCATATATGTTTTCTAAAGTCGTCAAAAAAAATCATAGTGATTCAATCATGCATATATGTGTTCTAAAGCTATCAAAAAAAATTTATTGTTATTCAATCAGGCATATTTGTGTTCTAATGTGGTAAAAAAAAATTCAGAGTGATTCAATCATGCATATATGTGTCCTAAGGCTGTCAAGAGAAATTTCATAATGATTCAACCACGCATATGTGTTCTACGGTTGTGAATTTTTTTTTAGAGTGATCCAATCATGCATATATGTGTTCTAAAGCTTTCAAAAAAAATTATAGTGATTCAATGATGCATATATGTGTAATAAAGTTGTCAAAAAAATTTCATAGTGATTCTATCATGCATATACGTGTTCTAAGGCTATGAAAAAAAATTCACAGTGATTCAATCATGCATATATGTGTTTTAAGGTTAGCAAAAAAAATCACAGTGATTCAATCATGCATATATGTATCTAAAGTTGTCAAAAAAATTTCATAGTGATTAATTCTTGGATATATGTGTTGTAAGGCTGTCAAAAAAATTACACAGTGATTAAATCTTGTATATATGTGTTCTATGGTAGTCGAAATTTTTTTAAAGTGATTCAATCCTGAATATATGTGTTCTAAAGCTATAAAAAAAAATTCATAGTGATTCAATCATGCATATATGTATTCTAAAGCAGTCAAAAATATTTCATAGTGATTATGTCAACCAAATAAGTGTTCTAAGATTGTCAAAAAAAATTCATGGTCGAATCATGCAAATATGTGTTCTAAAGCTGCCAAAAAAATTTCATAGTGATTCATTCATGCGTATATATGTTCTAAACTGTCAAATTCTTTTTATAGTGATTCAATCATGCATATATGTGTTTTAAAGCGATCAAAAAATATTCAAAGTGATTCAATCACGCATACATTTGTTCAAAGGTTGTCAAAAAAATTCATAGTGATTCAAGCATGCATATATGTGTTTTAAAGCTGTCAAAAAATTTTCATTGTGACTCAATCTTGCATATATGTGTTCTAAGTTTGTCAAAAAAAATTAATAGTGATTCAATCTTGCATGCATGTGTTCTCAGGCTGTCAAAAAAAATTTGAAGTGATTCAATCATGTATACATGTGTTCTAAGGCTGTCAAAAAAAATTCACAGTGAATTCAATCACGCATATATGTTTTCTAAGGCTGTCAAAAAAATTTGATAGTGATTCAATCATGATATATGTTTTTTAAAGCTATCAAAAAAAATTCATAGTGATTCAATCATGCATATATGTGTTCTAAGGCTGTCAAAAAAAATTTATAGTGATTCAATCATGCATATTTGTGTTCTAAGGTTGTCAAAAAAAAAATCATAGTGATTTAACCATGCATATATGTGTTCTAAAGCTTTAAAAAAAAAATCATAGTGATTCAATCTTGCATATATGTGTTTTAAGGCTGTCAAAAAAAATTCATAGTTATTCAATCATGCATATATGTGTTCCAAGGCTGTCAAAAAAATTTCACAGTGATTCAATCATGCATATATGTGATCTAAGGCTGTCAAAAAAAACTCATAGTGACTCAATCATGCATATATGTGTTCTAAAGTTGTTAAAAAAAATTCATAGTGATTCAATCATGCATATATGTGTTTTATGGCTATAAGAAAAAAAATCATAGTGATTCAGTTATGCATATATGTGTTTTATGGCTGTTAAAAAAAATTCATAGTGATTCAATTATGCATATATGTGTTCTAAAGCTGTCAAAAAAATTTCATATTGATTCAATCTTGCATATACGTGTTCTAAAGATGTCAAAAAATTTCATAGTGATTCACCCATGAATATATATGTTCTAAAGCTGTCAATAAAATTTTATAATGATTCAATAATGCATACATGTGTTCTAAGGCTGACAAAAAAATTTCATAGTGATTCAATCATGCATATGTGTTCTAAGGCCGCCAAAAAAGTTCATAGTGATTCAATCATGCATGTATGTGTTCTAAATCTATCAATTTTTTTTTATAGTGATTCAATCATGCAAATATGTGTTCTAAAGTTGTCAAAAAAAATTGATTGTGATTCAATCATGCATATATGTGTTCTAAGGCTGTCAAAAAAAAATTCATAGTGATTCAATCATGCATATATGTGTTCTAAGGCCACCAAAAAAATTTTATAGTGATTCAATCTTGTATATATGTGTTCTAAAGCTGTCAAAAAAAATTTATAGTGATTCAAGCATGCATATATGAGTTCTAAGGCTGTCAAAAAAAAATTATAGTGATTCAAACATGCATATATGTGTTCTAAAGCTGTAAAAAAAAATTAAGTGATTCAATCATGCATATATGTAATACAACTGTCAAAAAAAAATCATAGTGATTCAATCATGCATATATGTGTTCTAACATTGTCAAAAAAATTTCATAGTGATTCAATCATGCATATATGTGTTCTAAGGCTGTAAAAAAAATTTCATGGTGATTCAATCATGCGTATATGCGTTCTAAAGCTATAACATAAAATCATAGTGCTTCAATCATGCATATATGTATTCTAAGGCTGTCAAAAAAAATTTCATAGTGATTCAATCATGCATATATGTGTTCTAAAGCTGTAAAAAAAAATTCATAGTGATTCAATCATGCATATATGTGTTATAAAGCTCTAATAAAAAATTCATAGTGATTCAATCACGCATATATGTGTTCAAAGGCTGCCAAAAAAAAATCATAGGAATTCAATCATGCATATATGTGTTCTAAGGCAGTCAAAAAAATTTCACAGAGATTGAATCATGCACATTTGTGTTCCAAGGCTGTCAAAAAAACTCATAGTGATTCAATCATGCATATATGTATTTTATGGCTGTAAAATAAAAAATCCTAGTGATTCAATTATGCATATATGTGTATTATGCTTGTTAAAAAAAAATCATAGTGATTCGGTCATGCATATATGTCTTCTAAGGCTGCCAAAAAAATTTCATAGTGATTCAATCTTGCATATATGTGTTCTATAGATGTCAAAAAAAATTCATAGAGATTCACCCGTGAATATGTGTGTTCTAAATCTGTCAATAAAATTTTCATAATGATTCAATCATGTATACATGCGTTCTAAGGCAGACAAAAAAATATCATAGTGATTTAATCATGCATGAATGTGTTCTAAGGCCGTCAAAAAATTTTTATAGTGATTCAATCATGCGTATATTTGTTCTAAAGCTATAAAAAAAATTCAAAGTGATTCAATCATGCAAATATGTGTTCTAAAGTTGTCAAAATAAAATTGATAGTGATTCAATCATGTATATATGTGCTCTAAGGCTATCAAAAAAAAAATTCATAGTGATTCAATCATGCGTATATGTGTTCTAAGGCCACCAAAAAAAATTCATAGTGATTCAATCATGTATATATCTGTTCTAAACGTGTCAAAAAATTTTCATAGTGATTCAATCATGCATATATATGTTCTAAAGCTGTCAAAAAAATTTAAGTGATTCAATCATTCATGTATGTTCTACAACTGTCAAAAAAGTTTCATAGTGATTCAATCATGCGTATATATGTTCTAACATTGTAAAAAAAAAATTGTAGTGATTCAATCATGCATATATGTGTTCTAAGGCAGTAAAAAAAAATCATGGTGAGTCAATCATGAATACATGTGTTATACGGCTATCAACAAAATTTCAAAGTGATTCAATCATGCACATATGTGTTCTAATGCTCTCAAAAAATTTTTGCAGTGATTCGATCATGCATATTTGTGTTCTAAGGCTGTCAAAATTTTTTTATAGTTATTCAATCATGCATATTTGTGTTCTAAGGATGTCAAAAAAAATTCAAGTGATTCATTCTTGCATATATGTGTTTTAAGGCTGTTAGAAAAATTTCAAAGAGATTGAATCTTGCATATATGTGTTCTAATGCTATCAAAAAAAATTACAGTGATTCGATCATGAATATATGTTTTCTAAGGCATCAGAAAAATTTCATAGTGATTCAATCATGCATATATGTGTTCTAAGACTGTCAAAAAAAAATCGTAGTGATTCAATCTTGCATATATGTGTTCTAAGGCTGTCAAAAAAATTTTCATAGTGATTAAATCATGCTTATATGTGTTCTACGGCAGTAAAAAAAAATTAATAGTGATTCAATCAATCATATATGTTTTCTAAGGTTGTCAAAAAAAAATTGTATTGATTTAATCAAGCATTTATGTGTTCTAAGGCTGTCAAAAAAATTTCATAGAGATTCAATCATTCATATATGTGTTCTATGGCTGTCAAAAAATTTCCATAGTGATTCAATCATGCATATATGTGTTCTAAGGTTGTCAAATTTTTTTTTTAGTGATTAAGTCATGCATATATATGTTTTATTTCTATAAAAAATATTTCATAGTGATTTAATCTTGCAGATATATGATCTATGGTTGTCAAAAAATATTTATAGTGATTCAATCTTGAATATAAGTGTTCTAATGCTCTAAAAAAGAATTGTAGTGCTTCAGTCATGTAGATATGTGATCTAAGGCTGTCAAAAAAAATTCATGGTGATTCGATCATGCAGATATGTGATCTATTGTGGTAAAAAAAAATTCACAATGATTCGATTTTGCATATATATGTTCTAAGGATGTCAAAAAAAATTCATAGTGATTAAATCATGCATATATGTGTTCTAAGTCTGTCAAAAAAATTTCATAGTAATTCAATCATGCGTACATGTGTTCTAAGGGGGTAAAAAAAATTGAGTTATTCAATCATGCATGTATGTGTTCTAAGGTGGTCAAAAAAAATTCATAGTGATTCAATCATGCATATATGTATTCTAATGGCAAAAAAAAATCATAGTGATACAATTATGCATATATGTTGTCTATGGTTGTCGAAAAAAACTTCTTGGGATTCAAATCAAGCATATATGTGTTCTAAGGCTATTAAAAAAATTCATAGTGATTCAATTATGCATATATGGGTTCTAAGATTGTAAAAAAAAAATCATAGAGATTCAATCATGCGTATATGAGTTTTAAGGCTGTCAAAAAAATTTCACAGTGATTCAATCTTGCATATCTGTGTTTTAAGGCTGTCAAATTTTTTTTATAGTGATTGAATCATGCATATATGTGTTCTAAGGATGTCAAAAATTTGTCATAGCGATTCAATCACGCATATAGGTGATATAAGGATGTAAAAAAAATTCATAGTCATTCAATCATTCATATAAGTGATCTAAGGCTGTCAAAAAAAATCATAGTGATTCAATCATGCATATATGTGCTCAAAGTCAGTCAAAAAAAACTTATAGTGATACAATCATGCATATATGTGTTCTAAGGCTGTCCAAATTTTTTTATAGTGAAACAATCATGCATATATGTGTTCTAAGGCTGTCAACAACATTTCATAGTGATTCAACCACTCATATATGTGTTCTAAAGCTGTCAAAAAAACGTTATAGTGATTCAATGATGCATATATGTACCCTAAGGCTATAAAAAAAAATTCATAGTTATTCAATCATGCATATATGTGTTATAAGGCGGTCAAAATTTTTTTATAGAGATTCAATTGCTAGTATATGCGTTCTATGGCATTCCAAAAAATGTTATAGTGATTCAATCGTGCATATATGTGTTCTAAGTTTGTCAAAAAAAATTCATAGTGATTCAATCGTGCATCCTTGTTTTATAAGGTTGTCAAAAAAATTTCAAAGTGATTCAATCACTTATATATGTCTTCTAAGGCTGTCAAAAAAAAATCGTTGTGACACAATCATGCATACATGTGTTCTAAGGGAGTTTAAAAAATTTAATAGTGATTCAATCATCCATATGTGTGTTCTAAAGCTGTCAAAAAAAATTCATTGTGACTCAATCAAGCATATATGTGTTCTATCTTTGAAAAAAAAATCACAGTGATTCAATCATTGATATATGTGTTCTAAGGCTGTCAAAAAAAATTCATAGTGATTCAGTCTAGCATATGAGTTCTAAGGATGTGAAAAAAATTTCACAGTGATTCATTCATGTATATAAGTGTTCTATGGCAGTCAAACCAATGTCACAGTGATTCAATCATGCATATATGTGTTCTAAGGCTGTCAAATTTTTTTTATAGCGATTAAATCATGCAAATATGTGTTCTAAGGTTGTCAAAAAACATTTTCAGTGATTCAGTCATGCATACTGATGTTGTCAAATTTTTTTATAAAGGTTCAACCATGCATATATGTGTTCTAAGACTGTAAAAAAAACTATAGTGATTTAATCATGCATATATGTGTTCTAAGGCTGTCAAAAAAATTTCATAGTGATTCAATCATGCAGATATGTGATCTAAGGTTGTCAAAAAAAATTCATAGTAATTCAATCACGTATATATATGTTCTAAGTCGGTCAAAAAAATTTGATAGTGATTCAATCATGCATATATGTGTTATAAGGTGGTCAAAAAAATGTCATAGATATTCAATCTTGCATATATATGTTATAAGGCTGTCAAAAAATTTCATAGTGATTTAATCATGCATGTATGTGTTCTATGACTGTCAAAAATATTTAATAGCAATTCCATCATGAATATATGTGTTCTAAGGCTATCAAAAAAATTTCATAATTATTCACTCATGTATATATGTGTTCTAAGGCTGTCAAATTTTTTTTATAGTAATTCAATCATGCATATAAGTGTTCTACGACTATGAAAAAGAATTCATAGTGATTCAGTCATGCAGATATGTGTTCTAAGGTTGTAAAAAAAAATTATAGTGATTCAATCATGCACATATGTGTTCTAATGCTCTCAAAAAAAAATTATAGTGATTCGATCATGCATACTTGTGTTCTAAGGCTGCAGAAAAATTTCATAGTGATTCAATCATGCACTTATGTGTTCTAAGGATGTAAAAAAAAATCATAGTGATAAAATCATGCATATATGTGTTCTAAGTCTGTTAAAAAAATTTCATAGTGATTAAATCATGCTTATATGTGTTTTAAGGCTGCAAAAAAAAAATCATAGTGATTCAATCATGCATATATGTGTTCTAAGGCTGTCTAAAAAATTTTGTAGTGATTCAATCATGCATATATGTGTTGTAATGCTCTAAAAACAAGTTTATAGTGATTCGATCATGCATATATGTGTTCTAAGGCTGTCAAAAAAAATTCATAGTGATTCAATCACGCATATATATGTTCTAAGGTTGTCCAAAAAAAATTAGTAGTGATCCAATCACGCATATATGTGTTCTAAGGTTGTCAAAAAAAAATTATATTTATTTAATCAAGCATATATGTATTTTAAGGCTGTCAAAAAAATTTTGTAGTGATTCAATCATGCATATATGTGTTCTAAGGCTGTCAAAAAAATTCCATAGTGATTCAATAATGCATATATGTGTTCTAAGGCTGACAAAAAAAATTATAGTGATTGAGTTATGCATATATGTGTACTAAGGCGATCAAAAATATTTCATAGTGATTTAATCCGGCAGATATGTGTTCTAAGGTTGTCAAAAAAAATTTATACTTACTCAATCATGAATATAAGTGTTCTAATGCTCTAAAAAAAAATTTCATAGTGATTCAATCACGCAGATACGTGATGTAAGGATGTCAAAACAATTTTATACCGATTCAATCATGTATATAAGTGATCTAAGGCTGTCAAAAAAATTCATAGTGATTCAGTCATGCATATATGTGTTCTAAGGCTGTCAAATTTTTTTTAACAGAGATTCAATCATGCATATACGTGTTCTAAGTTTGTCAAAAAAAATTCATAGTGATTCAACCACTCAAATATGTGTTCTAAAGCTGTTAAAAAAATGTTATAGTGATTCAATCATGCATATATGTGCTCTAAGGCTGTCAAAAAAATTTCATAGTGATTCAATCGTGCATATATGGGTTATATGGCCGTCAAAAAATTTTCATAGTGATTCAATCACTCATATATGTGTTCTATGGCTGTCCAAAAAATGTTATAATGATTCAATTGTGCATATATATGTTCTATGGATGTCAAAAAAGATTCAAAGTGATTCAATCATGCATATGTGTGTTGTAAGGTTGTCAAAAAAATTTCAAAGTGATACAATCATGCATGTATGTGTTCTAAGGTTGACTAAAAATTTTCATTGTGATTCACTCATGCATATATGTGTTCTAAGGCGGTCAAAAAAATTTCATGGTGATTCAATCATGCAAATATGTGTTCTAACGTTGGAAAAAAAAATCACAGTGATGTCAATCATGCATGTATGTGTGTTCTATGGATGTCAAAAAAGATTATATATGTTCTATGGATGTCAAAAAAGATTCAAAGTGATTCAATCATGCATGTATGTGTTCTAAGGTGGTAAAAACAAATTCATAGTGCTTCAATCAAGCTTATATGTGTTCTATATCTGTCAAAAAAATTCATAGTGATTGAATCATGCATATATCTGTTCTAAGAATATAAAAAAAAAACTTATAGTGATTCAATATAGCATATATGTATTCTGAGGTTGTAAAAAAAAATCATAGTGCTTTAATCATGCATATATGTGTTCTAAGTCTGTCAAAAAAAATTCAAAGTGATTCAATCAAGCATGTATGTGTTCTAAAGCTGTCAAAAAAATGTTAGAGTGATTCAATCATGCATATATGTGTTCTAAGGCGGTCAAAAAACCTTCATAGTGATTCAATCGTGCATATATGTGTTATAAGGCTGTCAAAAAATGTTCATAGTGATTCAATCATCCATATATGTTGTCTAAGGTTGTCAAAAAAAATTCATAGAGATTTAATCATGCATATATGTGCTCTAAGGTTGTCAAAAAAAAATTATAGTCATTCAATCATGCATATATGTGTTGTAATGTTGTCAAAAACAAATTATAGTGGTACAATCATGCATATATGTTAACTAAGGTTGTCAAAAAAAAATTATAGTGATCATATATGTGTTCTAAGGCTTTTAAAAAAATTGCACACTGATTCAATCATGCATATATGTGTTCTAAGTTTGTCAAAAAAAATCATAGTGATTCCATCATGCGTATATGTGTTTTAAGTTTGTCAAAAACAATTCATAGTTATTCAATCTTGCATGTATATGTTCTAAGGTAGTAAAAAAAAATTCAAGTGATTCAATAAAGCATATATGAGTTCTAAGGTAGTCCAAATAAAATCTAAGGATTCAATCGTGCATATATGTGTTTGAAGGTTGTTAAAAAAATTTCATAGTGATTCAATCACGCATATATGTGTTCTTAGGATGTCAAAAAAAATTCATAGTGATTTAATCATACATATAAGTGATCTAAGGCTGTCAAAAAAATTCATAGTCATTCAATCATATATATAGGTATTCTAAAAAAATCATAGTGATACAATCATGCATATAGGTATTCTAAGGCTGTCAATAATTTTTTATAGTGATTCTATCATGCATATATGTGTTTCAAGGCTGTAAAAAAAAATCATAATGATTGAATCATGCATATGTGTGTTCTAAGGCTGTAAAAAATAATCCATAGTGATTCAATCACTCATATATGTGTTCTAAGGCTGTCAAAAAGTATTATAGTGTTTCAATTGTTCATATATTTGTTCTAAGGCTATAAAAAAAAATTCAAAATGATTCAATCATGCATATATGTGTTATATGGTTATCAAAAAAAATTTAAAGTGATTCAATGATGCATATATGTGTTCTAAGGCTATTAAAAAATGATACAATCATGCATATATGTCTTCTAAGGCTGTCCAAAAAATTTCATAGTGATTCAATCATGCATATATGTCTTCTATGGTTGTCAAATTTTTTTATAGTGATACAATACTGCATATGTGTGTTCTAAGGCTGTCAAAAAAATTTCATAGTGAGTCAATCAAGCTTATATGTGTTCAAACATTGTAAAAAAATTTCGTAGTGACTCAATCAAGCATATATGTGTTCTAGAGCTGTCAAAAAAAATTCTTAGTGACTCAATCATGCGTATATGTGTTCTAACGTTGTCAAAAACATTTGTAGTGATCAATCAAGCATATATGTGTTCAAGGTTGTAAAAAAAAATCATAGTGATTAAAACATGCATATATGCGTTCCAATGTTGTCAAAAAAAATCATAGTGATACATTCATGCTTATATCTTGTCTAAAGTTGTAAAAAAAAATTCACAGTGATTTAATCATGCATATATGTGTTCTAAGGCTGTTAAAAAAATTGCGTAGTGATTCAATCATGCATATATGTGTCATAAGGTTGTCAACAAAATTTCATTGTGATTCAATCTTGCATATATGTGTTTTAAGGTTGTAAAAAAAAAATCATAGTGCTTCAATCATGCATATATGTGTTCTAAGTCTATCAAAAAAATTTCATAGTGATTCAATCTTGCATGTATGTGATCTATGGCTATCCAAAAAAAATTATAGTGATTCAATCATGCATATATGTGTTCTAAGGCTGTCAAAAAAATGTTATAGTGATTTAATGATGCATATATGTGTTCTAAGGTTGTCAAAAAAAATTATAGTTATTCAATCATGCATATATGTTCTATTGCTCTCAAAAAAAAATTGTAGTGATTCAATCATGCATATTTGTGTTCTAAGGCTGTCAAAAAAATTTCATAGTGATTCAATCACGCATATGTGTGTTCTAAAAGTGTCAAAAAAAATTCAAGTGATTCAATCTTGCATATATGTGTTTTAAGGCTGTCAAAAAATTTTCATTGAGATTGAATCATGCATATATGTGTTCTAAGGCTTTCAAAAAATATTCATAGTGATTGAATCATGCATATATGTGTTCTAATGATATAAATTTTTTTTTGCAGTGATTCGATCGGGCATATATGTGTTGTAAGGCAGTCAAAAAAGTTTCATAGTGATTCAATCATGAATATATGTGTTCTAAGGCAGCAAAAAAATTTCATAGTGATTCAATCATGCATATATATGTTATAAGGCTGTCAAAAAAATTCATAGTGATTAAATCATGCTTATATGTGTTCTAAGGCAATAAAAAAAAATTAATAGTGACTCAATCATGCATATATGTGTTCTAAGGTTGTAAAAAAAAAATTATATTGATTTAATCAAGCATATATTTATTCTAAGGCTGTAAAAAAAAATTCATTGAGACTCAATCATTCATATATGTGTTCTAAGGCAGCAAAAAAATTTCATAGTGATTCAATCATGCATGTGTTCTAAAGCTGTCAAAAAACAATCATAGTGATTCAATCATGCATATATGTATTCTAAGGCTGTCAAAAAAATTTCATAGTGATTAAATCAAGTTTATATGTGTTCTAAGGCAGTCAAAAAAAATTAATAGTGACTCAATCATGCATATATGTGTTCTAAGGTTGTCAAAAAAAATTTATATTGATTTAATCAAGCATGTATGTGTTCTAAGGCTGTAAAAAAAAATTCATAGAGACTCAATCATTCATATATGTGTTCTAAGGCAGCAAAAAAATTTCATAGTGATTCAATCATGCATATATGTGTTCTAAGGCTGTCAAAAAAAAATCATAGTGATTCAATCATGAATATATGTGTTCTAAGGCTGTCAAAAAATTTCCATATATGTGTTCAAATTTCCATATAAGGCAGTCAAAAAAATTTAATAATGACTCAATCATGCATATATGTGTTCAAAGATTGTAAAAAAAAAAATTGATTGATTTAATCAAGCATATATGTGTTCTAAGGCATTCAAAAAAAATTCATAGAGACTCAATCATTCATATATGTGTTCTAAGGCTGTCAAAAAATTTCCATAGTGATTCAATCTTGGATATATGTGTTCTAAGGCTGTCAAAAAAATTTATAGTGATTGAGTCATGCATATTTGTGTTCTAAGGATATCAAAAATATTTCATAGAGATTTAATCCTGCAGATATGTGTTCTATTGTTGTCAAAAAATATTTATAGTGATTCAATCATGAATATAAGTGTTCTAATGCTCTAAAAAAGAATTTATAGTGATTCAATCATGCTTACATGTGTTGTAAGGCAGTCAAAAAAAATTCATGGTGATTCCATCATACAGATATGTGATCTATTGTTGTCAAAAAAAATTCACAAATATTCAGATTTGTATATATGTTTTCAAAAGATGTCAAAAAAATATCATTGAGATTCAATCATGTATATATGTGTTCTAAGTCTGTCAAAAATTTTTTATAGTAATTCAATCATGTATACATGTGTTCTAAGGCGGTCAAAAAACTTGAGTGATTCAATCATGCATATATGTGTTCTAAGGTGGTCAAAAAAATTTCATAGAGATTCAATCATGCATATATGTATTCTAATGTTGTAAAAAAAAAATCATAGTGATACAATCACGCATATATGTTGTCTAAGGTTGTCCAAAAAAACTTCTTAGGATTCATAGTGATTCAATTATGCATATATGTGTTCTAAGGTTGTTAAAAAAAAATCATATTGATTCAATCAAGCGTATATGAGTTTTAAAGCTGTCAAAAAAATTCACAGTGATTCAATCATGCATATATGTGTTTTAAGGTTAGCAAAAAAAATCACAGTGATTCAATCATGCATATATGTATCTAAAGTTTTCAAAAAAATTTCATAGTGATTCATTATTGGATATATGTGTTGTAAGGCTGTCAAAAAAATTACACAGTGATTAAATCTTGTATATATGTGTTCTATGGTAGTCAAATTTTTTTTAAAGTGATTCAATCATGAATATATGTGTTCTAAAGCTATAAAAAAAAATGCATAGTGATTCAATCAAGCATATATGTATTCTAAAGCAGTCAAAAATATTTCATAGTGATTAAGTCATCCAAATAAGTGTTTTAAGATTGTCAAAAAAATTCATGGTCATTCAATTATGCAAATATGTGTTCTAAAGCTGCCAAAAAAATTTCATAGTGATTCATTCATGCGTATATATGTTCTAAACTGTCAAATTCTTTTTATAGTGATTCAATCATGCATATATGTGTTTTAAAGCGATAAAAAAATATTCAAAGTGATTCAATCACGCATACATTTGTTCAAAGGTTGTCAAAAAAATTCATAGTGATTCAATCATGCATATATGTGTTTTAAAGCTGTCAAAAAAATTTCATTGTGACTCAATCTTGCATATATGTGTTCTAAGTTTGTCAAAAAAAAATCATAGTGATTCAATCAAGCATATATGTGTTCTAAAGCTTTCAAAAAAAAATCATAGTGACTCAATCATGCATATATGTGTTCTAAGGCTGTCAAAAAAATTTCATAGTGATTAAATCATGCTTATATGTGTTATAAGGCAGTCAAAAAAATTTAATAGTGACTCAATCATGCATATATGTGTTCAAAGATTGTAAAAAAAAAAATTGATTGATTTAATCAAGCATATATGTGTTCTAAGGCATTCAAAAAAAATTCATAGAGACTCAATCATTCATATATGTGTTCTAAGGCTGTCAAAAAATTTCCATAGTGATTCAATCTTGGATATATGTGTTCTAAGGCTGTCAAAAAAATTTATAGTGATTGAGTCATGCATATTTGTGTTCTAAGGATATCAAAAATATTTCATAGAGATTTAATCCTGCAGATATGTGTTCTATTGTTGTCAAAAAATATTTATAGTGATTCAATCATGAATATAAGTGTTCTAATGCTCTAAAAAAGAATTTATAGTGATTCAATCATGCTTACATGTGTTGTAAGGCAGTCAAAAAAAATTCATGGTGATTCCATCATACAGATATGTGATCTATTGTTGTCAAAAAAAATTCACAAATATTCAGATTTGTATATATGTTTTCAAAAGATGTCAAAAAAATATCATTGAGATTCAATCATGTATATATGTGTTCTAAGTCTGTCAAAAATTTTTTATAGTAATTCAATCATGTATACATGTGTTCTAAGGCGGTCAAAAAACTTGAGTGATTCAATCATGCATATATGTGTTCTAAGGTGGTCAAAAAAATTTCATAGAGATTCAATCATGCATATATGTATTCTAATGTTGTAAAAAAAAAATCATAGTGATACAATCACGCATATATGTTGTCTAAGGTTGTCCAAAAAAACTTCTTAGGATTCATAGTGATTCAATTATGCATATATGTGTTCTAAGGTTGTTAAAAAAAAATCATATTGATTCAATCAAGCGTATATGAGTTTTAAAGCTGTCAAAAAAATTCACAGTGATTCAATCATGCATATATGTGTTTTAAGGTTAGCAAAAAAAATCACAGTGATTCAATCATGCATATATGTATCTAAAGTTTTCAAAAAAATTTCATAGTGATTCATTATTGGATATATGTGTTGTAAGGCTGTCAAAAAAATTACACAGTGATTAAATCTTGTATATATGTGTTCTATGGTAGTCAAATTTTTTTTAAAGTGATTCAATCATGAATATATGTGTTCTAAAGCTATAAAAAAAAATGCATAGTGATTCAATCAAGCATATATGTATTCTAAAGCAGTCAAAAATATTTCATAGTGATTAAGTCATCCAAATAAGTGTTCTAAGATTGTCAAAAAAATTCATGGTCATTCAATTATGCAAATATGTGTTCTAAAGCTGCCAAAAAAATTTCATAGTGATTCATTCATGCGTATATATGTTCTAAACTGTCAAATTCTTTTTATAGTGATTCAATCATGCATATATGTGTTTTAAAGCGATAAAAAAATATTCAAAGTGATTCAATCACGCATACATTTGTTCAAAGGTTGTCAAAAAAATTCATAGTGATTCAATCATGCATATATGTGTTTTAAAGCTGTCAAAAAAATTTCATTGTGACTCAATCTTGCATATATGTGTTCTAAGTTTGTCAAAAAAAAATCATAGTGATTCAATCAAGCATATATGTGTTCTAAAGCTTTCAAAAAAAAATCATAGTGATTCAATCATGCATATATGTGTTCTAAGGCTGTCAAAAAAATTTCATAGTGATTAAATCATGCTTATATGTGTTATAAGGCAGTCAAAAAAATTTAATAGTGACTCAATCATGCATATATGTGTTCAAAGATTGTAAAAAAAAAAATTGATTGATTTAATCAAGCATATATGTGTTCTAAGGCTGTCAAAAAAAATTCATAGAGACTCAATCATTCATATATGTGTTCTAAGGCTGTCAAAAAATTTCCATAGTGATTCAATCTTGGATATATGTGTTCTAAGGCTGTCAAAAAAATTTATAGTGATTGAGTCATGCATATTTGTGTTCTAAGGATATCAAAAATATTTCATAGAGATTTAATCCTGCAGATATGTGTTCTATTGTTGTCAAAAAATATTTATAGTGATTCAATCATGAATATAAGTGTTCTAATGCTCTAAAAAAGAATTTATAGTGATTCAATCATGCTTACATGTGTTGTAAGGCAGTCAAAAAAAATTCATGGTGATTCCATCATACAGATATGTGATCTATTGTTGTCAAAAAAAATTCACAAATATTCAGATTTGTATATATGTTTTCAAAAGATGTCAAAAAAATATCATTGAGATTCAATCATGTATATATGTGTTCTAAGTCTGTCAAAAATTTTTTATAGTAATTCAATCATGTATACATGTGTTCTAAGGCGGTCAAAAAACTTGAGTGATTCAATCATGCATATATGTGTTCTAAGGTGGTCAAAAAAATTTCATAGAGATTCAATCATGCATATATGTATTCTAATGTTGTAAAAAAAAAATCATAGTGATACAATCACGCATATATGTTGTCTAAGGTTGTCCAAAAAAACTTCTTGGGATTCATAGTGATTCAATTATGCATATATGTGTTCTAAGGTTGTTAAAAAAAAATCATATTGATTCAATCAAGCGTATATGAGTTTTAAAGCTGTCAAAAAAATCACAGTGATTCAATCATGCATATATGTGTTTTAAGGTTAGCAAAAAAAATCACAGTGATTCAATCATGCATATATGTATCTAAAGTTTTCAAAAAAATTTCATAGTGATTCATTATTGGATATATGTGTTGTAAGGCTGTCAAAAAAATTACACAGTGATTAAATCTTGTATATATGTGTTCTATGGTAGTCAAATTTTTTTTAAAGTGATTCAATCATGAATATATGTGTTCTAAAGCTATAAAAAAAAATGCATAGTGATTCAATCAAGCATATATGTATTCTAAAGCAGTCAAAAATATTTCATAGTGATTAAGTCATCCAAATAAGTGTTCTAAGATTGTCAAAAAAATTCATGGTCATTCGATTATGCAAATATGTGTTCTAAAGCTGCCAAAAAAATTTCATAGTGATTCATTCATGCGTATATATGTTCTAAACTGTCAAATTCTTTTTATAGTGATTCAATCATGCATATATGTGTTTTAAAGCGATAAAAAAATATTCAAAGTGATTCAATCACGCATACATTTGTTCAAAGGTTGTCAAAAAAATTCATAGTGATTCAATCATGCATATATGTGTTTTAAAGCTGTCAAAAAAATTTCATTGTGACTCAATCTTGCATATATGTGTTCTAAGTTTGTCAAAAAAAAATCATAGTGATTCAATCAAGCATATATGTGTTCTAAAGCTTTCAAAAAAAAATCATAGTGATTCAATCATGCATATATGTGTTCTAAGGCTGTCAAAAAAATTTCATAGTGATTAAATCATGCTTATATGTGTTATAAGGCAGTCAAAAAAATTTAATAGTGACTCAATCATGCATATATGTGTTCAAAGATTGTAAAAAAAAAAATTGATTGATTTAATCAAGCATATATGTGTTCTAAGGCTGTCAAAAAAAATTCATAGAGACTCAATCATTCATATATGTGTTCTAAGGCTGTCAAAAAATTTCCATAGTGATTCAATCTTGGATATATGTGTTCTAAGGCTGTCAAAAAAATTTATAGTGATTGAGTCATGCATATTTGTGTTCTAAGGATATCAAAAATATTTCATAGAGATTTAATCCTGCAGATATGTGTTCTATTGTTGTCAAAAAATATTTATAGTGATTCAATCATGAATATAAGTGTTCTAATGCTCTAAAAAAGAATTTATAGTGATTCAATCATGCTTACATGTGTTGTAAGGCAGTCAAAAAAAATTCATGGTGATTCCATCATACAGATATGTGATCTATTGTTGTCAAAAAAAATTCACAAATATTCAGATTTGTATATATGTTTTCAAAAGATGTCAAAAAAATATCATTGAGATTCAATCATGTATATATGTGTTCTAAGTCTGTCAAAAATTTTTTATAGTAATTCAATCATGTATACATGTGTTCTAAGGCGGTCAAAAAACTTGAGTGATTCAATCATGCATATATGTGTTCTAAGGTGGTCAAAAAAATTTCATAGAGATTCAATCATGCATATATGTATTCTAATGTTGTAAAAAAAAAATCATAGTGATACAATCACGCATATATGTTGTCTAAGGTTGTCCAAAAAAACTTCTTGGGATTCATAGTGATTCAATTATGCATATATGTGTTCTAAGGTTGTTAAAAAAAAATCATATTGATTCAATCAAGCGTATATGAGTTTTAAAGCTGTCAAAAAAATCACAGTGATTCAATCATGCATATATGTGTTTTAAGGTTAGCAAAAAAAATCACAGTGATTCAATCATGCATATATGTATCTAAAGTTTTCAAAAAAATTTCATAGTGATTCATTATTGGATATATGTGTTGTAAGGCTGTCAAAAAAATTACACAGTGATTAAATCTTGTATATATGTGTTCTATGGTAGTCAAATTTTTTTTAAAGTGATTCAATCATGAATATATGTGTTCTAAAGCTATAAAAAAAAATGCATAGTGATTCAATCAAGCATATATGTATTCTAAAGCAGTCAAAAATATTTCATAGTGATTAAGTCATCCAAATAAGTGTTCTAAGATTGTCAAAAAAATTCATGGTCATTCGATTATGCAAATATGTGTTCTAAAGCTGCCAAAAAAATTTCATAGTGATTCATTCATGCGTATATATGTTCTAAACTGTCAAATTCTTTTTATAGTGATTCAATCATGCATATATGTGTTTTAAAGCGATAAAAAAATATTCAAAGTGATTCAATCACGCATACATTTGTTCAAAGGTTGTCAAAAAAATTCATAGTGATTCAATCATGCATATATGTGTTTTAAAGCTGTCAAAAAAATTTCATTGTGACTCAATCTTGCATATATGTGTTCTAAGTTTGTCAAAAAAAAATCATAGTGATTCAATCAAGCATATATGTGTTCTAAAGCTTTCAAAAAAAAATCATAGTGATTCAATCATGCATATATGTGTTCTAAGGCTGTCAAAAAAATTTCATAGTGATTAAATCATGCTTATATGTGTTATAAGGCAGTCAAAAAAATTTAATAGTGACTCAATCATGCATATATGTGTTCAAAGATTGTAAAAAAAAAAATTGATTGATTTAATCAAGCATATATGTGTTCTAAGGCTGTCAAAAAAAATTCATAGAGACTCAATCATTCATATATGTGTTCTAAGGCTGTCAAAAAATTTCCATAGTGATTCAATCTTGGATATATGTGTTCTAAGGCTGTCAAAAAAATTTATAGTGATTGAGTCATGCATATTTGTGTTCTAAGGATATCAAAAATATTTCATAGAGATTTAATCCTGCAGATATGTGTTCTATTGTTGTCAAAAAATATTTATAGTGATTCAATCATGAATATAAGTGTTCTAATGCTCTAAAAAAGAATTTATAGTGATTCAATCATGCTTACATGTGTTGTAAGGCAGTCAAAAAAAATTCATGGTGATTCCATCATACAGATATGTGATCTATTGTTGTCAAAAAAAATTCACAAATATTCAGATTTGTATATATGTTTTCAAAAGATGTCAAAAAAATATCATTGAGATTCAATCATGTATATATGTGTTCTAAGTCTGTCAAAAATTTTTTATAGTAATTCAATCATGTATACATGTGTTCTAAGGCGGTCAAAAAACTTGAGTGATTCAATCATGCATATATGTGTTCTAAGGTGGTCAAAAAAATTTCATAGAGATTCAATCATGCATATATGTATTCTAATGTTGTAAAAAAAAAATCATAGTGATACAATCATGCATATATGTTGTCTAAGGTTGTCCAAAAAAACTTCTTGGGATTCATAGTGATTCAATTATGCATATATGTGTTCTAAGGTTGTTAAAAAAAAATCATAGTGATTCAATCAAGCGTATATGAGTTTTAAAGCTGTCAAAAAAATTCACAGTGATTCAATCATGCATATATGTGTTTTAAGGTTAGCAAAAAAAATCACAGTGATTCAATCATGCATATATGTATCTAAAGTTTTCAAAAAAATTTCATAGTGATTCATTATTGGATATATGTGTTGTAAGGCTGTCAAAAAAATTACACAGTTATTAAATCTTGTATATATGTGTTCTATGGTAGTCAAAATTTTTTTAAAGTGATTCAATCATGAATATATGTGTTCTAAAGCTATAAAAAAAAATGCATAGTGATTCAATCTTGCATATATGTATTCTAAAGCAGTCAAAAATATTTCATAGTGATTAAGTCATCCAAATAAGTGTTCTAAGATTGTCAAAAAAAATTCATGGTCGAATCATGCAAATATGTGTTCTAAAGCTGCCAAAAAAATTTCATAGTGATTCATTCATGCGTATATATGTTCTAAACTGTCAAATTCTTTTTATAGTGATTCAATCATGCATATATGTGTTTTAAAGCGATCAAAAAATATTCAAAGTGATTCAATCACGCATACATTTGTTCAAAGGTTGTCAAAAAAATTCATAGTGATTCAAGCATGCATATATGTGTTTTAAAGCTGTCAAAAAATTTTCATTGTGACTCAATCTTGCATATATGTGTTCTAAGTTTGTCAAAAAAAATTAATAGTGATTCAATCTTGCATGCATGTGTTCTCAGGCTGTCAAAAAAAATTTGAAGTGATTCAATCATGTATACATGTGCTCTAAGGCTGTCAAAAAAAAATCACAGTGAATTCAATCACGCATATATGTTTCTTAAGCTGTCAAAAAAATTTGATAGTGATTCAATCATGATATATGTTTTTTAAAGCTATCAAAAAAATTTCATAGTGATTCAATCATGCATATATGTGTTCTAAGGCTGTCAAAAAAAGTTTATAGTGATTCAATCATGCATATTTGTGTTCTAAGGTTGTCAAAAAAAATTTCATA
Source organism: Nuphar pumila (assembly GCF_984573655.1). Classification (NCBI taxonomy): domain Eukaryota; kingdom Viridiplantae; phylum Streptophyta; class Magnoliopsida; order Nymphaeales; family Nymphaeaceae; genus Nuphar; species Nuphar pumila. The sequence continues at coordinate 73,949,180 of NC_143259.1, read as the reverse complement.
GTGATTTAACCATGTATATATGTGTTCTAAAGCTTTAAAAAAAAATCATAGTGATTCAATCTTGCATATATCTGTTTTAAGGCTGTAAAAAAAAATTCATAGTTATTCAATCATGCATATATGTGTTCCAAGGCTGTGAAAAAAATTTCACAGTGATTCAATCATGCATATATGTGATCTAAGGCTGTAAAAAAAAACTCATAGTGACTCAATCATGCATATATGTGTTCTAAAGTTGTTAAAAAAAATTCATAGTGATTCAATCATGCATATATGTGTTTTATGGCTATAAGAAAAAAAATCATAGTGATTCAGTTATGCATATATGTGTTTTATGGCTGTTAAAAAAACTTCATAGTGATTCAATCATGCATATATGTGTTCTAAAGCTGTCAAAAAAATTTCATATTGACTCAATCCTGCATATACGTGTTCTAAGGATGTCAAAAAATTTCATAGTGATTCACCCATGAATATATGTGTTCCAAAGCTGTCAATAAAATTTTATAATGATTCAATAATGCATACATGTGTTCTAAGGCTGACAAAAAAATTTCATAGTGATTCAATCATGCATATATGTGTTCTAAGGCCACCAAAAAAGTTCATAGTGATTCAATCATGCATGTATGTGTTCTAAATCTATCAAAAAATTTTTATAGTGATTCAATCATGCAAATATGTGTTCTAAAGTTGTTAAAAAAAAATTGATTGTGATTCATTCATGCATATATGTGTTCTAAGGCTGTCAAAAAAAATTTCATAGTGATTCAATCATGCATATATGTGTTCTAAGGCCACCAAAAAAATTTCATAGTGATTCAATCTTGTATATATGTGTTCTAATGATGTAAAAACAAATTTATAGTGATTCAAGCATGCATATATGAGTTTTAAGGCTGTCAAAAAAAAATTATAGTGATTCAAACATGCATATATATGTTTTCTAAAGCTGTCAACAAAATTTAAGTGATTCAATCATGCATATATGTAATACAACTGTCAAAAAAAAATCATAGTGATTCAATCATGCATATATATGTTCTAAGATTGTCAAAAAAAATTCATAGTGATTCAATCAAGCATATATGTGTTCTAAGGCTGTACAAAAAAAATTCACGGTGATTCAATCATGCGTATATGCATTCTAAAGCTATAAAATAAAATCATAGTGATTCAATCATGCATATATGTATTCTACGGCTGTCAAAATTTTTTTCATAGTGATTCAATCATGCATATATGTGTTCTAAAGCTGTCAAAAAAAATCCAATGTGATTCAATCATGCATATATGTGTTATAAAGCTCTAATAAAAAATTCATAGTGATTCAATCACGCATATATGTGTTCGAAGGCTGCCAAAAATAATTCATAGGAATTCAATCATGCATATATGTGTTCTAAGGCTGTCAAAAAAATTTCAGAGAGATTGAATCATGCACATTTGTGTTCCAAGGCTGTCAAAAAAAAATCATAGTGATTCAATCATGCATATATGTATTTTATGTCTGTAAAATAAAAAATCCTAGTGATTCAATTATGCATATATGTGTATTATGCTTGTTAAAAAAAAATCATAGTGATTCGGTCATGCATATATGTCTTCTAAGGCTGCCAAAAAAATTTCATAGTGATTCAATCCTGCATATATGTGTTCTATAGATGTCAAAAAAAATTCATAGAGATTCACCCGTGAATATGTGTGTTCTAAATCTGTCAATAAAATTTTCATAATGATTCAATCATGTATACATGCGTTCTAAGGCCGACAAAAAAATATCATAGTGACTTAATCATGCATGAATGTGTTCTAAGGCCGTCAAATTTTTTTTATAGTGATTCAATCATGCGTATATTTGTTCTAAAGCTATAAAAAAAAATTCATAGTGATTCAATCATGCAAATATGTGTTCTAAAGTTGTCAAAATAAAATTGATAGTGATTCAATCATGCATATAAGTGTTCTAAGTCTATCAAAAAAAAAATCATAGTGATTCAATCATGCGTATATGTGTTCTAAGGCCACCAAAAAAAATTCATAGTGATTCAATCATGTATATATCTGTTCTAAACGTGTCAAAAAAATTTCATAGTGATTCAATCATGCATATATATGTTCTAAAGCTGTCAAAAAAATTTAAGTGATTCAATCATTCATGTATGTTCTACAACTGTCAAAAAAGTTTCATAGTGATTCAATCATGCGTATATATGTTCTAACATTGTAAAAAAAAAATCATAGTGATTCAATCATGCATATATGTGTTCTAAGGCAGTAAAAAAAAATCATGGTGATTCAATCATGAATACATGTGTTATACGGCTATCAAGAAAATTTCGCAGTGATTCAATCATGCACATATGTGTTCTAATGCTCTCAAAAAAAATTTGCAGTGATTCGATCATGCATATTTGTGTTCTAAGGCTGTCAAAAAAAATTTATAGTGATTCAATCATGCATATTTGTGTTCTAAAGATGTCAAAAAAATTTAAAGTGATTCATTCATGCATATATGTGTTTTAAGGCTGTCAGAAAAATTTCATAGAGATTGAATCTTGCATATATGTGTTCTAATGCTATCAAAAAAAAATTACAGTGATTCGATCATGAATATATGTTTTCTAAGGCATCAGAAAAATTTCATAGTGATTCAATCATGCATATATGTGTTCTAAGGCTGTAAAAAAAAAATTGTAGTGATTCAATCTTGCATATATGTGTTCTAAGGCTGTCAAAAAAAATTCATAGGAATTCAATCATGCATATATGTGTTCTAAGGCTATCAAAAAATTTTTACAGAGATTGAATCATGCACATTTGTGTTTCAAGGCTGTCAAAAAAAATCATAGTGATTCAATCATGCATATATGTATTTTATGGCTGTAAAATAAAAAATCCTAGTGATTCAATTTTGCATATATGTGTATTATGCTTGTTAAAAAAAAAATCATAGTGATTCGGTCATGCATATATTTCTTCTAAGGCTGACAAAAAAAATTCATAGTGATTCAATCTTGCATATATGTGTTCTAAGGCAGTAAAAAAAAATCATGGTAATTCAATCATGAATACATGTGTTATACGGCTATCAAAAAAATTTCACAGTGATTCAATCATGCACATATGTGTTCTAATGCTCTCAAAAAAATTTTGCAGTGATTCGATCATGCATATTTGTGTTCTAAGGCCGTCAAAAATTTTTTATAGTGATTCAATCATGCATATGTGTGTTCTAAGGATGTCAAAAAAATTTCAAGTGATTCATTCTTGAATATATGTGTTTTAAGGCTGTCAGAAAAATTTCTTAGAGATTGAATCTTGCATATATGTGTTTTAATGCTATCAAAAAAAAATTACAGTGATTTGATCATGAATATATGTTTTCTAAGGCATCAGAAAAATTTCATAGTGATTCAATCATGCATATATGTGTTCTAAGGCTGTCAAAAAAAACCGTAGTGATTCAATCTTGCATATATGTGTTCTAAGGCTGTCAAAAAAATTTCATAGTGATTAAATCATGCTTATATGTGTTCTAAGGCAGTAAAAAAAAATTAATAGTGATTCAATCAATCATATATGTTTTCTAAGGTTGTCAAAAAAAAAATTGTATTGATTTAATCAAGCATTGATGTGTTCTAAGGCTATCAAAAAAATTTCATAGAGATTCAATCATTCATATATGTGTTCTATGGCTGTCAAAAAATTTCCATAGTGATTCAATCATGCATATATGTGTTCTAAGGCTGTCAAATTTTTTTTATAGTGATTAAGTCATGCATATATGTGTTTTATTGCTATAAAAAATATTTCATAGTGATTTAATATTGCAGATATATGATCTATGGTTGTCAAAAAATATTTATAGTGATTCAATCTTGAATATAAGTGTTCTAATGCTCTAAAAAAGAATTTGTAGTGCATCAATCATGTGGATATGTGATCTAAGGCTGTCAAAAAAAATTCATGGTGATTCGATCATGCAGATATGTGATCTATTGTTGTCAAAAAAAATTCACAATGATTCGATTTTGCATATATATGTTCTAAGGATGTCAAAAAAAATTCATAGTGATTCAATGATGCATATATGTGTTCTAAGTCTGTCAAAAAAAATTCATAGTAATTCAATCATGCGTACATGTGTTCTAAGGGGGTAAAAAAAATTGAGTTATTCAATCATGCATATATGTGTTCTAAGGTGGTCAAAAAAATTTCATAGTGATTCAATCATGCATATATGTATTCTAATGGCAAAAAAAAATCATAGTGATACAATTATGCATATATGTTGTCTATGGTTGTCGAAAAAAACTTCTTGGGATTCAAATCAAGCATATATGTGTTCTAAGGCTATTAAAAAAATTCATAGTGATTCAATTATGCATATATGTGTTCTAAGATTGTAAAAAAAAAATCATAGAGATTCAATCATGCGTATATGAGTTTTAAGGATGTCAAAAAAATTTCACAGTGATTCAATCTTGCATATCTGTGTTCTAAGGTTGTCAAAAAATTTTCAAGTGACTCAATCTTTCATATATGTGTTTTAAGGCTGTAAAAAAAAATTTATAGTGATTGAATCATGCATATATGTGTTCTAAGGATGTCAAAAATTTGTCATAGCGATTCAATCACGCATATAGGTGATATAAGGATGTCAAAAAAAATTCATAGTCATTCAATCATTCATATAAGTGATCTAAGGCTGTCAAAAAAAATCATAGTGATTCAATCATGCATATATGTGCTCAAAGTCAGTCAAAAAAATTTTATAGTGATACAATCATGCATATATGTGTTCTAAGGCTGTCCAAAATTTTTTATAGTGAATCAATCATGCATATATGTGTTCTAAGGCTGTCAACAACATTTCATAGTGATTCAACCACTCATATATGTGTTCTAAAGCTGTCAAAAAAATGTTATAGTGATTCAATCATGCATATATGTACCCTAAGGCTATAAAAAAAATTTCATAGTGATTCAATCAAGCATATATGTGTTATATGGCGGTCAAAATTTTTTTATAGAGATTCAATTGCTAGTATATGCATTCTATGGCATTCCAAAAAATGTTATAGTGATTCAATCGTGCATATATGCGTTCTAAGTTTGTCAAAAAAAATTCGTAGTGATTCAATCGTGCATCCTTGTGTTATAAGGTTGTCAAAAAACATTTCAAACATTTCAAAAAATATTTCAAAAAAATTTCATTGTGACTCAATCACGCATATATGTGTTCTAACTTTGAAAAAAAAATCACAGTGATTCAATCATTCATATATGTGTTCTAAGACTGTCAAAAAAATTTCATAGTGATTCAGTCTAGCATATGAGTTCTAAGGATGTGAAAAAAATTTCACAGTGATTCATTCATGTATATAAGTGTTCTATGGCAGTCAAACCAATGTCACAGTGATTCAATCATGCATATATGTGTTCTAAGGCTGTCAAAAATTTTTTATAGCGATTAAATCATGCAAATATGTGTTCTAAGGTTGTCAAAAAACATTTTCAGTGATTCAGTCATGCATACTGATGTTGTCAAATTTTTTTATAAAGGTTCAACCATGCATATATGTGTTCTAAGACTATAAAAAAAAACTATAGTGATTTAATCATGCATATATGTGTTCTAAGGCTGTCAAAAAAATTTCATAGTGATTCAATCATGCAGAGCTGTGATCTAAGGTTGTCAAAAAAAATTCATAGTAATTCAATCACGTATATATGTGTTCTAAGTCGGTCAAAAAAATTTGATAGTGATTCAATCATGCATATATGTGTTATAAGGTGGTCAAACAAATGTCATAGATAATCAATCTTGCATATATGTGTTATAAGGCTGTCAAAAAAATTTCATAGTGATTTAATCATGCATGTATGTGTTCTATGACTGTCAAAAATATTTAATAGCAATTTCGTCATGAATATGTGTTCTAAGGCTATCAAAAAAATTTTATAATTATTTAATCATGTATATATGTGTTCTAAGGCTGTCAAAATTTTTTTATAGTAATTCAATCATGCGTATAAGTGTTCTACGACTGCGAAAAAGAATTCACAGTGATTCAGTCATGCAGATATGTGTTCTAAGGTTGTAAAAAAAAATTATAGTCATTCAATCATGCACATATGTGTTCTAATGCTCTCAAAAAAAAATTTACAGTGATTCGATCATGCATACTTGTGTTCTAAGGCTGTAGAAAAATTTCATAGTGATTCAATCATGCACTTATGTGTTCTAAGGATATAAAAAAAACTCATAGTGATAAAACCATGCATATATGTGTTCTAAGTCTGTTAACAACATTTCATAGTGATTAAATCATGCTTATATGTGTTTTAAGTCTGTAAAAAAAAAATCATAGTGATTCAATCATGCATATATGTGTTCTAAGGCTGTCTAAAAAATTTTGTAGTGATTCAATCATGCATATATGTGTTGTAATGCTCTCAAAAAAATTTTGCAGTGATTCGATCATGCATATATGTGTTCTAAGGCTGTCAAAAAAATTTCATAGTGATTCAATCACGCATATATATGTTCTAAAGTTGTCCAAAAAAAATTAGTAGTGATCCAATCAAGCATATATGTGTTCTAAGGTTGTCCAAAAAAAATTATATTTATTTAATCAAGCATATATGTGTTTTAAGGCTGTCAAAAAAATTTTGTAGTGATTCAATCATGCATATATGTGTTCTAAGGCTGTCAAAAAAATTCCATAGTGATTCAATAATGCATATATGTGTTCTAAGGCTGACAAAAAAAATTATAGTGATTGAGTCATGCATATATGTGTACTAAGGCTATCAAAAATATTTCATAGTGATTTAATCCTGCAGATATGTGTTCTAAGGTTGTAATATAAAATTTATAGTGACTCAATCATGAATATAAGTGTTCTAATGCTCTAAAAAAAAATTCATAGTGATTCAATCACGCAGATACGTTATGTAAGGATGTCAAAAAAAATTCATACTGATTCAATCATGTATATAAGTGATCTAAGGCTGTCAAAAAAATTCATAGTGATTCAGTCATGCATATATGTGTTCTAAGGTTGTCAAAATTTTTTTAACAGAGATTCAATCATGCATATAGTGTTCTAAGTTTGTCAAAAAAAATTCATAGTGATTCAACCACTCAAATATGTGTTCTACAGCCGTTAAAAAAATGTTATTGTGATTCTGTAAGACCCGCAATTTTTCAGAAAATATCTGAATAAAATTCATGAGGCATTTACAGGTAAAAATAGCATTTCTTCTCAGAATGCGAAACGAATCAATTCCTGCGAGCCAGTTATACTTAGGATATTCGTCGAATCGCGAATATATGCCCAAACACTCTAGAAGCCATAACTTCCTACCTGAATGAAATCAAAGGATTCCTGCGAGCCAACTCTCTTAGTTACGTCAATACAAAGGGAATGGCGTACTCAGAATTTTTCGGAAAAAAATCGCTGAAAACCCGAAATTCTTGCGGGACCCACGAAAATATTGGTGGGACCCACAGGAATATTCCTCAGAAAATATCTGGTGGGACCCACAAAAATATCCCATGGAAATATCCAAGTGGGCCCCACTCCAAGGAACCTCTTGGAATTTCCGGAATAGCCAAGGGTAAAAAGGAGATTCTGAAACTTGGGGCCCAAGTTTCAGAATCTATAAATAGAGGACCCCCCCTCCTTTAGAAAATTGCCAACTCCTCTCTCTCTCCTCCTTTTCCAAACCTCCCCTACCTAGCCTAGCCCACCTGAGCCCACCTGACCTGGTCCTAACCCACCTGACCTAGGTCTGAACCCACCTGACCTAGCTCAAACCCAGTTGACTTGACTTGAACCTAGTTGGGTTTGAAGTCAAAATCAAAGTCCTTTTTGGTCCAGCTTTTGGTTTGGATTTCTGAACCCAGACTTAGCCTACTTGAGCTGAGTTCGAACCTGCTGAACCCAGTTGACTTGGATCGAACCCTGTTTGGTTCAAACCACTTAGGTTGAGTAGCTTGACCTGCTCTACCTCTTTCTCAACTAAGTCAGCTTCATCTGACTTAGTCTGACCTCTCGAAGGAAGGCTCGAAGCCAAAGAAGCAACCCGGAGCCGTTTCTTCCACGATTTGAAGTAAGTTCGCTTCATTAAACCATCTCTCTCAAGTATTTGATTATTTGTATATAGCATATACTTTCTGAAGTAGTATCTTGCTTTAGTTCTTGGTTGAGCCCTCTAGGACACTTCGGGGTTCACGCGCTCGTCTCGTAACTATCGTCGGATATATATGTTCGAATACGCAGTATATGCGTTCTTCAAAATAGTATCTCACCCTAGTTCTTGGTTGAGCCCTCTAGGACACTTCGGTGTTCACTCGCTCGCCTCGTAACTATCGTTGGATACAGATCTAGGTGTATATCTGTTGATACTGCCGACGCGTCTTATATCGCACAGGCCATGTAATTTACCTTTGCCGTCCCGTCGTATGATGCCAAGGCTCCCTGCTTTCTGTACTTCCGATTACTGCACTTCCGATTATGCATTTACTTACGCCGTCGCGTCGAACGATGCCAAGGCTCCTGCTTTCTGCAATGTATTTACTTACGCCGTCGCGTCGAACGATGCCAAGGCTTCTGCTTTGTTATATATGTAGAATATTTCGTTCAGTTACACACCCTAAACAATAGTATATGCATTTCCTTTATGCCGCCGCTGTATAAAGCACAGGCTTCTGCTTATATTACATATATGGCGCGTAAGTGAGCGTTCAAACGGAGATCAACTCCAAAATCGCCCATGCGATTCCCTTACCGCTCCTCGTACAAGATTCTGCTTGACGAATGAAGCCCCTATTGGAAAGGCTTCGCCTTTTGGCAAAATGCTCTTTACGTAAAGACTAAATCAATTACGTATGGCCTGGCTATGGCCCAAGGTTCCTGTAACCTTGATGGATGCAAAGTACGCACAACGGTGCGCATCCATTTCCCGAGTTAAGCGTAGCGATTTCCCACCAAAGAGGGGAGATGCCGCTGAAATGGATAAAAGAAAACGCACGCTTTCTCCGTTAAAGAGAGGAAGTGCTGCTAAAATTCCTAAAGGGCTAAGAATAGCTCAGAAAGAACGTAGTAGAAGTGCTACCCAGTTATGGAACGCCTTCTACGATGTAGAAAGGTTCGTCGCACTACTGCCGATAGAGCAGAGAAGGTGTTGACAGAATGGTTGGCAGAAGAGCTGCCAAAACCAGTTAAGTGGCACAATGATGTCCTTTGTTGGAACGATGTCAGAATGACTCGTCTCCATGACACCTGCAAGGGCATCATACTTGTAAGAGCCGTTGCGCCAAAAGTAGTGGTAGCGCCTTGACAAGGTCCTGAGCTCGTTGCGTAAAGATACGCCGAGTAGCCGATCCGTAGAGATCGAGTCATGTGCATGCTCATTGAGAATTATCAGACAACCAGACTCGTAAGGGCCGCTGAGCCGGAGTTTGTTGTTTCCACCGAAAGAGGTGAAGTGCTCGTCAAGGCCGAAGTGCCGAGAGCAGAGTTAAGCATGCATATGAATAAAACCTTTGTTCCACGATGAAAACCGTGTGGTTGATTGGGGTCGGGTACATACTTCTCAAAGGCTGCCCTATAGGCATGCAATGTTCGTCAAGTAATTGTAAGACCGGCAGGCCCCTTTCAGAATTTCTCACCGAGGAAGACGGTGATGGCGCAGCCTTGAGTGACATATATTTCACCCGAACCTGATAGAGTTCATTGATGGCCTTCGTCACTCAGAGGTATGGAGGTCGTGGTTATCCTTAAATATCTAAGGATTGAACCCAACTACTGCAGTAGCAGAATGCATTCGGATACCTAGTAAGGATCTCTTCCGGTATGCTGTACCGTCCTACTAGGGGGATGGGGTCAACAGGCCTCTGGGGTATCTAAAATACATAGAATAATCAACCCCCAGATCGTCGCGTTGTCGCCCAGATATGAGTCCCCTAAGCCCAGGGGGAGGTGCAATTATCGAAACAAAGCATTAGCTTAGGTACAGCGCTACTTTGAATGTATGAGTGGATGACGTTGTTGAGTCAGTCCTGCATAACCTTTGTGAAGGTGTCATCGTCGGTATTGTAAGACCCGCAATTTTTCAGAAAATATCTGAATAAAATTCATGAGGCATTTACCGGTAAAAATAGCATTTCTTCTCAGAATGCGAAACGAATCAATTCCTGCGAGCCAGTTATACTTAGGATATTCGTCGAATCACGAATATATCCTCAAACACTCTGGAAGCCATAACTTCCTACCTGAATGAAATCAAAGGATTTCTGCGAGCCAACTTTCTTAGTTACGTCAATACGAAGGGAATGGCGTACTCAGAATTTTTCGGAAAAAATCGCCGGAAACCCGAAATTCTTGCGGGACCCACGGAAATATTGGTGGGACCCACAGAAATATTCCTCAGAAAATATCTGGTGGGACCCACAAAAATATCCCATGGAATATCCAAGTGGGCCCCACACCAAGGAACCTCTTGGAATTAAAAAGAAGCCAAGGGGGTAGAAGGGGGATGAAAAAAACCAAGAGGAGGTGGGCTTGGGCTATAAATAGTGGGCCCCACACCAAGGACCTGGTCTGAGCCAGCCTGACTTAGCCTGAGCCTGCCTGACCTGGTCCTAACCCACCTGACCTGGGTCTGAACCCACTTGACCTGGTCCAAACTCAGTTGACTTGACTTGAACCTAGTTGGGTTTAAAGTCAAAGTCAAAGTCCTTTTTAGTCCTAATTCCGGTTTGGGTTTCTGAACCCAGACTTAGCTTACTTGAGCTGAGTTCGAACCTGCTGAACCCAGTTGACTTGGATTGAACCCTGTTAGGTTCAAACCACTTAGGTTGAGTAGCTTGACCTGCTCTACCTCTTTCTCAACTAAGTTAGCTTCATCTGACTTAGTCTGACCTCTCGAAGGAAGGCTCGAAGCCAAAGAAGCAACCCGGAGCCGTTTCTTCCACGATTTGAAGTAAGTTCGCTTCGTTGATCCATCTCTCTCAAGTATTTGGTTGTTTGTATATAGAATATACTTTCTGAAGTAGTATCTTGCTTTAGTTCTTGGTTGAGCCCTCTAGGACGCTTCGGTGTTCACGCGCTCGCCTCGTAACTATCGTCGGATATATATGTTCGAATGCGCAGTATATGCGTTCTTCAAAAATAGTATCTCACCCTAGTTCTTGGTTGAGCCCTCTAGGACACTTCGGTGTTCACTCGCTCGCCTCGTAACTATCGTTGGATACAGATTTAGGTGTATATCTGCTGATTCTGCCGACGCGTCTTATATCGCACAGGCTATGTAATTTACCTTTGCCGTCGCGTCGTATGATGCCAAGGCTCCCTGTTTTCTGCACTTCCGATTACTGCACTTCCGATTATGCATTTACTTACGCCGTCGCGTCGAACGATGCCAAGGCTCCTGCTTTCTGCAATGTCTTTACTTACGCCGTCGCGTCGAACGATGCCAAGGCTTCTGCTTTGTTATATATGTAGAATATTTCGTTCAGTTACACACCCTGAACAATAGTATATGCATTTCTTTACGCCGCCGCTGTATAAAGCACAGGCTTCTGCTTATACTACATATATAGCGCATAAATGAGCGTTCAAATGGAGATCAACTCCAAATCGCCCATGCGATTCCTTGACCGCTCCTCGTTCAAGATTCTGCTTGACGAATGAAGCCCCTATTGAAAAGGCTTCGGTTTTTGGCAAAATGCTCTTTACGTAATGACTAAGTCAATTTCGTATGGCCTGGCTATGGCCAAGGGTTCCTGCAACCTTGATGGATGCAAAGTACGCACAACGGTGCGCATCCATTTCCTGAATTAAACGTGGCGATTTCCTACCAAAGAGGGGAGATGCCGCTGAAATGGATAAAAGAAACGCACGCTTTCTCCATAAAAGAGAGGAAGTGCTGCTGAAATTTCTGAAGAAGCTAAGAATAGCTCAGAAAGAACGTAGCAGGATACTCTGACATATAGCAGAGTGCTACCCAGTTCATGGTTTGCCCTCTACAACGTAGAAGGGTTCGTCGCACCACTGCCGGTAGAGCAGGGGAGGTGCTGACGAAATGGTTGGCAGAAGAGCTGCCGGAACCAATGGAACGGCATAATGATGTTCGTTGATGGAACGATGCCAGATCGGCTCGTATCCTTGTGCCTGCAAGGGCACCTTGCTCGTAAGGGCCGCTGAGCCGGAGTAGAGGTTGCGCCTTGGCTAGGTTTGGACTCGTTGCGTAAAAATACGCCGAGTAGCCGATCTATTTAGATCGAGTCATATGCATGCTCATTGAGAACGGTTACACAACCAGACTCGTAAGGGCCGAAGAGCCAGAGTGTGTTGTTTCCACCCAAAGAGGTGTGATGCTCGTGGTGGCCGAAGTGCCAAAGAGCGGTGTTCTGCATGCATATGAATAAGACTTAAGGTCGCACATATCCCGCGGTTGAAGATCGTGTTAGGGGTACCCCCTCAGTAATGACTGTGTTGGGAAAGACTGAATGGGGTCGGGAACATACTCCCGTAGTGCTGAAAGCACGGGCTGCCTAAATGGCATGCAGATTCTGTCCAAGTAATTGTAAGACTGGCAGACCCCTTCAGGAATTATGCTCACTGTGGAATGACAGTGATGGTACAACCTTGAGTGACATGTATTTTACTTTGGACCTGATAGAGTCCACGATGGCCTCAGTCACTCATGGGTTTTGGGGTCGTGGTTATCCTTAAGATCTAAGGATTGAACCCAACTACTGCAAGTAGAGGATGCATCCGAATATGGGCCTAGTAGGATTCTCCCAGTTGAAACACACTGCCCTACTATGGATAGGGTCAACAGGCCTCTGGGGTATCTAAAATACATGGAATAATCAACCCCCAGAACGTCGCGTTGATGCCCGGACAATAGCTCTACCTGCGTACCAAAGGCGGGAGCGGTTAATTATCAAACAATGCATTAGCTTAGGTTCAGCGATGTTTTGAATGTATGAGTGGATGACGTGTTGAGTCAGTCCTGCATAACCTTTGTGAAGGTGTCATGTTCGGTATACTACTGGACCGACTGGGCAAAGACCCGTGTTGTATCCGCACGACTAAGCGAAGCTCGAGGAGTTGTCCTTAGATGCGTGGGATACGGATGTGCCAAGTATGAAGACTTGAGCTAGACATCACTTTGAGACCCGGAAGAGGTCATGGCTAAGTCATGGAGACTTAAGCGGCTATTCAAATCACAGCCCTGAAAAGGCTTGCTCTAAGTCATGAAGACTCGAGCGGATGTTCAACTCATAGCCCTGAGGAGGCTCTTGCGATATACGCTAAGTCTTGGAGGCTTGAGCGTCGTTATTGCGCATTGCGACCCTGAGTGGTCATTATCGTGCTTGAGTTGAATGGTTACATGATTGCATGCTTACCAGACCATCAGTGGTTCTGACCCCGTTTCATGGGGATTTCAGGTGTTGTACCTGCGTGGCGATATGCGGAGCAAGGCAGCATCGAGTTCCAGGGTTTCTCTAGACAGAGTTGTACTGCTTCCTTTTATTGAACCTATACTGCTTTTCCAAGCAGTGATGTTGTAATAAACAAGTGGTTTTCGATAAAATGGAACACTTTGGTGGTCAATGAGTTGCTTGGCCACATACCTGCAACGTGCTCGGGGTTTTCTAAAACTGACGACTCATTATCGTCTTATTCCGCTGCTAAAAGCTTTTCTAAGTTCCGCTGCAATGAAAAAAAAAAAGAAATTCATGAAAATTTTAACTTAGCTTTGTTTTGGAAATCCGGGGCGTTACAGAATTGGTATCAGAGCATGAGTCTGAGAAACCTGGTTCAAGATCCGTCATGGTACCGATATCGCACTGTAAGTATATGTTTTTATACTTTTGTTCTGATCTGGGTGCATCTTTGTATAAATGGCAACTCATGACTCGCGTGGATATTGCTATCGCTGCAAGGTCATGCACGATGAGTGGATATGCCCGTATGAAGTCCAAGACTGCCAATACTGTGGCGAAGATGGGCATTCCGCCAACGAATGCCAAAGGAAATATACCGCCGATATGGGTCGGCGGGCTTCAAAGGGTCTCAGGGATGAGACTTCGCGTGTCAGTGGACCGCATCACTCTAGTGTTGGGAGCAACCATACCCCAACATCTTTTGATGAATTACCAAGGCTGAGGGATTTTGATTTGAACTTCCCTGCAGAAGTCTATCACTCGCCAAGCTACCATCCGGCATCACATATGCCGAGCTTAAATGGCAGGAACAAAAGAGGGGATTCTTTCTGTTCGCCAATCATTATTCCAGACTCCCAGAGTCTTGATCTTGCTGACTGGGAAAGTGGACTGGAGTCTCTCATATATCCCCAGTATTCGCTTGCTAGTGCGGAAGTACCGCCCAAGCCAAAGCTAGTAGTGCCTGCACCAAGGCCATGTGGCAATAGATGGACCTTTTGGAGTTCGTCTTCGTCAAAGAAATCCAAGTCTTAAAGAGACTGGTGATGTTTTGGAGTCAGTAGACTCATGTATATAGTTTCTCAACGCCTAAAGTCTGCCAGTGCGGCATGACGTTTTGTTTAAGGCGATGCTTGTGTAAATGTGATGTATATTAAGTAAATAAGGCTTTTACTTCCTCATATACATCGAGAAACTAAAAACAAGTGCTTGTGTGTGCATAGATAAATGGCTCCTACGACGAGGAGAACCATACCAAGCGAGGAGTCTCATACGCAAGGATTCCTGTTGGAGACACTCAACAACCTGGTTACCGCCATCCGTGAAACGAGGCCAGAACCAGTCGCACCACGAAACGAGCACCTAGGAGGAGTGACTTATGAGAAGTTCCTCAAGCTTGACCCGCCAGTTTTCATTGGCAGAGCCGATCCTGAGCTCACGGAGAGTTGGATCGAAGAGACAGAACGTGCCTTCTCAGTACTGGGAGTACCAGAAGAGAAGAAGACCAACTTTGGCACGTATCGATTAAAAGATAATGCATGGAAGTGGTGGGATACCACTAAACTTATCCAGTTCTCACAAGTTGAAGTCATTCCTTGGACTGACTTTCGGAGGACTTTTATGGATAACTACTTCCCGTTGCATTCCAGAAACAAGAAAAAGATGGAGTTTCTGGAGTTGGAACAGGGCGGTATGAGTCTAATGGACTATACCACCAAATTTCAGAATCTAGAGCGCTACTGCTCTCGATTGTTTGAAACAGACCAAGAAAGGGCCGACAAATATGTGAATGGTCTGCGCGAAGGGCTGCGATCTCGAGTGATAACAAGCATGCCTTCGACTTTTCAGGCTGCGGTAGCAGCAGCTTCAAAAATCCAAGAGGACTGGGCACGATCTAAAGTGATCGTAGCAAAGAAGCCCATAGTGAATGGTGGGAATCGTAAAAGGACATTCCCAAGTGGCCAGGGTTCACGACAACCCTTTCAAAAGAAGAAGTTCCAAGGAGGGAATAACACTCAACAAGTCGTGAGGCCAAGACAGAACACAACTCCGAATGGTCAGCAGTCCAACTTCAGCTGCCCAAGGTGTCGTATGAACCACCCCGGAAAGCCATGTCCTCGTGACATTGGTGGGTGCTTGTATTGTGGCAAGATGGGCCACTTTATAAGGGATTGCGCCAAGAAGGCTGCAGATGAACAGAGGAGTAATGCCGGATCTGCCGGACCCTCTCGACCAGCACCACAACGTTCTCAGTTTCAACGACCTCTACCTAGAATAGAACAAAGGCCTGCTGCGGGTCGTGTATATGCTGTAACGACTGAACAAGTCGAAAATTATGACCTGATTGAAGGCACCGTACCTGTTAATGGACATGCAGCTTACGTCTTGTTTGATTGTGGTGCTACTCATACGTTTATCTCTGACGATTTCACCGAACAACTCCACGCTTCGGTGCAACCGATTGATAAAATGATCGAAGTATATAACCCGTTGGGTTCACGCACCAAATGTATCCGGTGTGTGAAAAATTTGGATATTGAGATAGCAGGGCAACACTTGCCTACTGACGCCATCCTGATCGATATGGTACAGTACGATGTCATTCTGGGAATGAATTGGTTGGCTCAGAATAATGCCAAGATTCTGTGCCGCGAGGGCAGAGTGATTCTATCTCGACCCGGATTGCCTAAGATGGAATACCGGTTATCCAAACCAGTTCCACAGAAAAGGCTCATATCAGCACTTAAGGTACAAAAATACCTTAGAAAGGGTTGTGTGGCCTTCCTGTTGAGTCTCTCGGTGGAAAAATCCAACGACCAACCCCTTGAGAGTTTGGAAGTGGTACGGGAGTTTCCCGATGTGTTTCCTGAGGAATTGCCAAGACTTCCGCCACTTCGTGAGGTTGAATTTGGGATTCAATCCTTACCTGGAACAGCGCCGATATCCAAAGCCCCGTATCGAATGGCGCCAGCTGAACTCAGTGAGTTGAAGTGTCAGTTGGAAGAACTGATGGAACAAGGGTTCATCCGACCGAGTGTGTCACCGTGGGGAGCCCCGGTACTATTTGTATAGAAGAAGGATGGATCCCTTCGGTTATGCATCGATTATCGGATGCTTAACCAGGCAACTGTTAAAAATAAGTACCCGTTGCCTCGGATTGAGGACTTATTCGATCAACTCAGAACAGCGAGGGTGTTCTCCAAGATCGACCTCAGGTCTGGGTACCATCAACTCAGAGTAAAGGAAGAGGATATACCCAAGACTGCCTTCAGAACGAGATATGGCCATTATGAGTTCGTAGTAATGCCCTTCGGACTCACTAATGCGCCTGCTGCCTTTATGGATCTAATGAACCAGATATTCAGACCATATTTGGATAGCTTTGTCATCGTCTTTATTGATGACATTCTCGTATATTCTGAGAACAAGGAACAACACATGGAGCACTTAAAAATCGTCTTGAAAACCCTTCAAGATAACCAACTCTATGCTAAGTTTTCAAAATGTGAATTCTGGCTAGACAAAGTGATGTTCCTTGGTCATGTGATCTCAAAAGATGGAATCGCAGTGGATCCTGCGAAGGTGGAAGCTGTGATGGACTGGAAGCAGCCAGAAAATATCACTGAGGTTCGTAGCTTCCTTGGACTTGCCGGATATTATCGGAAGTTCATACAAGACTTCTCCCGAATCGCCGTACCGATGACGAAATTGCTTAAAAAAGGGAGTCAAGTTTGAATGGACTGACCAGTGTAAGGAGTGCTTTGAGGTTCTCAAACAGAGGCTTACCACTGCCCCTGTCCTTACCTTACCTTCTGGTTAGGGAGGCTTCGTGGCATATACCGATGCCTCAGGAACGGGTCTGGGTTGTGTGTTGATGCAGCATGGCAAAGTAATCGCCTATGCGTCACGACAGTTGAGGGTCCATGAGAAAAACTATCCAACCCACGACTTGGAGCTTGCCGCGGTAGTGTTCGCGCTTAAAATCTGGCGACACTACCTGTATGGAGAGAAATTTGAGGTCATGTCGGACCATAAAAGCCTAAAATACCTCTTTTCTCAAAAAGAACTCAATATGCGGCAACGACGATGGCTGGAATTCCTCAAAGACTATGAATTCACGCTTTCCTATCACCCTGGAAAGGCGAATGTTGTAGCAGATGCCCTTAGTCGCAAGACTGTTGGCACTCTGGCCAGCCTAACCGGACAATGGAAGTTGATGGAGGATTTCGTCAAGTGGAAGCTATTTTTGGCTGATTCAGGTAGAATCCAAATGTCATGTTTGACGATCCACATTGAGTTCCTCGATCGCATCGTAGCCGAACAGTTCAAGGATCCCCAGTACTTGGAATTGAAAGCTCGTGCTGAAAAAGATAACACTTTCTTCCATTTGAAAGAAGATGGAGGAATATGGATGGAAGAAAGGATTTGGGTTCCAAATAACCCTGAGCTAAGACAGGAAGTACTCAAGGAGGCCCATAGTAGCAAATATACTATTCACCCTGGGGGTACGAAGATGTTCCGAGATTTGCAGAGAAAGTACTGGTGGAAAGGTATGAAGCGTGATGTGGCTACGTTTGTCTCGAAGTGTTTGATCTGCCAGCAAGTTAAGATCGAACATCAGCGACCTGGTGGAAAGATGCAACGGATCGAGATTCCAGAATGGAAATGGGAAGGCATTATGATGGATTTCATCGTTGGATTGCCTCGATCCAAGAGACAACATGACTCAATATGGGTGATCGTGGACAGACTCACCAAGTCTGCTCATTTTCTGCCAATCAACACTCGATACTCAACTGAACGATTGGCGGAGATCTACATTCGGGAAATCGTTAGACTCCATGGAGTGCCAATTTCGATCATATCTGATCGTGACCCGAAGTTCACCTCTCACTTTTGGGAGCAGCTTCAGAGAGCCCTGGGGACGAAACTCAAGTTCAGTACAGCATTCCATCCCCAAACAGATGGGCAATCAGAACGAACCATACAGACTCTTGAAGATATGCTAAGAGCCTGTATGCTGGAATGGAAAGGTGATTGGGATTCCCACCTAGCGTTGGCTGAATTTGCTTATAATAATAGCCACCACGCTAGCATTGGGATGGCGCCGTATGAAGCCTTGTATGGACGACCCTGTAGATCACCGATCCATTGGGGTGAAGTGGGTGAGCGAACCTTGGACTCGCCCATTGTGTTGCAGCATTATACTGAGCAAGTGCACATGATCAGAAAGAAGCTACTGACTGCTCAGAGTCGACAGAAGAGCTACGCCGATCAGCGGCGTAGGGAACTCACTTTTGCGGTTGGAGATAAGGTTTTTATCAAGGTCTCTCCAACCAAGAGTGTGTTTCGTTTTGGAAAGAAGGGGAAGCTCAGCCCCAGATTCGTTGGTCCCTTCGAAGTTTTGAGCCGGATCGGAGAGACTGCCTACCGAGTAGCATTGCCACCACAATACGCGCAAATACATGATGTATTTCACGTATCAATGCTTAGAAAGTACGTTCATGATCCTTCTCACGTCATTCAACATGAAGACATTGACATCCGAGAAGATATGACGGTAGAAGAAAGGCCAGTGGAGATCATGGACCGACGGGAGCAAGTGCTAAGAACGACGGTCATTCCACTTGTTAAAGTGAGGTGGCAGCATCATGGAATCGATGATTGCACTTGGGAGCCCGAATCGGATATGCGGGATAAATATCCTGAACTCTTCACTTTGTACTCTTAGCTGAATTTCGCGGACGAAATTCCTTTAAGGGGGTAATGATGTAAGACCCGCAATTTTTCAGAAAATATCTGAATAAAATTCATGAGGCATTTACCGGTAAAAATAGCATTTCTTCTCAGAATGCGAAACGAATCAATTCCTGCGAGCCAGTTATACTTAGGATATTCGTCGAATCACGAATATATCCTCAAACACTCTGGAAGCCATAACTTCCTACCTGAATGAAATCAAAGGATTCCTGCGAGCCAACTTTCTTAGTTACGTCAATACGAAGGGAATGGCGTACTCAGAATTTTTCGGAAAAAATCGCCGGAAACCCGAAATTCTTGCGGGACCCACGGAAATATTGGTGGGACCCACAGAAATATTCTTCAGAAAATATCTGGTGGGACCCACAAAAATATCCCATGGAATATCCAAGTGGGCCCCACACCAAGGAACCTCTTGGAATTAAAAAGAAGCCAAGGGGGTAGAAGGGGGATGAAAAAAACCAAGAGGAGGTGGGCTTGGGCTATAAATAGCCCTCCCCACTCTCTCTCTTCTCATAAAAATCGACCCCCCCTCTCTCTCTTGCCTTCTCTCTCTCTCCTAAACCTCCCCTACCTAGCCTAGCCCACCTGAGCCCACCTGACCTGGTCTGAGCCTGCCTGACTTAGCCTGAGCCTGCCTGACCTGGTCCTAACCCACCTGACCTGGGTCTGAACCCACTTGACCTGGTCCAAACTCAGTTGAATTGACTTGAACCTAGTTGGGTTTAAAGTCAAAGTCAAAGTCCTTTTTAGTCCTAATTTCGGTTTGGGTTTCTGAACCCAGACTTAGCCTACTTGAGCTGAGTTCGAACCTGCTGAACCCAGTTGACTTTGATTGAACCCTGTTAGGTTCAAACCACTTAGGTTGAGTAGCTTGACCTGCTCTACCTCTTTCTCAACTAAGTCAGCTTCATCTGACTTAGTCTGACCTCTCGAAGGAAGGCTCGAAGCCAAAGAAGCAACCCAGAGCCGTTTCTTCCACGATTTGAAGTAAGTTCGCTTCGTTGATCCATCTCTCTCAAGTATTTGGTTGTTTGTATATAGAATATACTTTCTGAAGTAGTATCTTGCTTTAGTTCTTGGTTGAGCCCTCTAGGACGCTTCGGTGTTCACGCGCTCGCCTCGTAACTATCGTCGGATATATATGTTCGAATGCGCAGTATATGCGTTCTTCAAAAATAGTATCTCACCCTAGTTCTTGGTTGAGCCCTCTAGGACACTTTGGTGTTCACTCGCTCGCCTCGTAACTATCGTTGGATACAGATTTAGGTGTATATCTGCTGATTCTGCCGACGCGTCTTATATCGCACAGGCTATGTAATTTACCTTTGCCGTCGCGTCGTATGATGCCAAGGCTCCCTGTTTTCTGCACTTCCGATTACTGCACTTCCGATTATGCATTTACTTACGCCGTCGCGTCGAACGATGCCAAGGCTCCTGCTTTCTGCAATGTCTTTACTTACGCCGTCGCGTCGAACGATGCCAAGGCTTCTGCTTTGTTATATATGTAGAATATTTCATTCAGTTACACACCCTGAACAATAGTATATGCATTTCTTTACGCCGCCGCTGTATAAAGCACAGGCTTCTGCTTATACTACATATATAGCGCATAAATGAGCGTTCAAATGGAGATCAACTCCAAATCGCCCATGCGATTCCTTGACCGCTCCTCGTTCAAGATTCTGCTTGACGAATGAAGCCCCTATTGGAAAGGCTTCGGTTTTTGGCAAAATGCTCTTTACGTAATGACTAAGTCAATTTCGTATGGCCTGGCTATGGCCAAGGGTTCCTGCAACCTTGATGGATGCAAAGTACGCACAACGGTGCGCATCCATTTCCCGAATTAAGCGTGGCGATTTCCTACCAAAGAGGGGAGATGCCGCTGAAATGGATAAAAGAAACGCACGCTTTCTCCATAAAAGAGAGGAAGTGCTGCTGAAATTTCTGAAGAAGCTAAGAATAGCTCAGAAAGAACGTAGCAGGATACTCTGACATATAGCAGAGTGCTACCCAGTTCATGGTTTGCCCTCTACAACGTAGAAGGGTTCGTCGCACCACTGCCGGTAGAGCAGGGGAGGTGCTGACGAAATGGTTGGCAGAAGAGCTGCCGGAACCAATGGAACGGCATAATGATGTCCGTTGATGGAACGATGCCAGATCGGCTCGTATCCTTGTGCCTGCAAGGGCACCTTGCTCGTAAGGGCCGCTGAGCCGGAGTAGAGGTTGCGCCTTGGCTAGGTTTGGACTCGTTGCGTAAAAATACGCCGAGTAGCCGATCTATTTAGATCGAGTCATATGCATGCTCATTGAGAACGGTTACACAACCAGACTCGTAAGGGCCGAAGAGCCAGAGTGTGTTGTTTCCACCCAAAGAGGTGTGATGCTCGTGGTGGCCGAAGTGCCAAAGAGCGGTGTTCTGCATGCATATGAATAAGACTTAAGGTCGCACATACCCCGCGGTTGAAGATCGTGTTAGGGGTACCCCCTCAGTAATGACTGTGTTGGGGAAGACTGAATGGGGTCGGGAACATACTCCCGTAGTGCTGAAAGCACGGGCTGCCTAAATGGCATGCAGATTCTGTCCAAGTAATTGTAAGACTGGCAGACCCCTTCAGGAATTATGCTCACTGTGGAATGACAGTGATGGTACAGCCTTGAGTGACATGTATTTTACTTTGGACCTGATAGAGTCCACGATGGCCTCAGTCACTCATGGGTTTTGGGGTCGTGGTTATCCTTAAGATCTAAGGATTGAACCCAACTACTGCAAGTAGAGGATGCATCCGAATATGGGCCTAGTAGGATTCTCCCAGTTGAAACACACTGCCCTACTATGGATAGGGTCAACAGGCCTCTGGGGTATCTAAAATACATGGAATAATCAACCCCCAGAACGTCGCGTTGATGCCCGGACAATAGCTCTACCTGCGTACCAAAGGCGGGAGCGGTTAATTATCAAACAATGCATTAGCTTAGGTTCAGCGATGTTTTGAATGTATGAGTGGATGACGTGTTGAGTCAGTCCTGCATAACCTTTGTGAAGGTGTCATGTTCGGTATACTTCTGGACCGACTGGGCAAAGACCCGTGTTGTATCCGCACGACTAAGCGAAGCTCGAGGAGTTGTCCTTAGATGCGTGGGATACGGATGTGCCAAGTATGAAGACTTGAGCTAGACATCACTTTGAGACCCAGAAGAGGTCATGGCTAAGTCATGGAGACTTAAGCGGCTATTCAAATCACAGCCCTGAAAAGGCTTGCTCTAAGTCATGAAGACTCGAGCGGATGTTCAACTCATAGCCCTGAGGAGGCTCTTGCGATATACGCTAAGTCTTGGAGGCTTGAGCGTCGTTATTGCGCATTGCGACCCTGAGTGGTCATTATCGTGCTTGAGTTGAATGGTTACATGATTGCATGCTTACCAGACCATCAGTGGTTCTGACCCCGTTTCATGGGGATTTCAGGTGTTGTACCTGCGTGGCGATATGCGGAGCAAGGTGGCATCGAGTTCCAGGGTTTCTCTAGACAGAGTTGTACTGCTTCCTTTTATTGAACCTATACTGCTTTTCCAAGCAGTGATGTTGTAATAAACAAGTGGTTTTCGATAAAATGGAACACTTTGGTGGTCAATGAGTTGCTTGGCCACATACCTGCAACGTGCTCGGGGTTTTCTAAAACTGACGACTCATTATCGTCTTATTCCGCTGCTAAAAGCTTTTCTAAGTTCCGCTGCAATGAAAAAAAAAAAGAAATTCATGAAAATTTTAACTTAGCTTTGTTTTGGAAATCCGGGGCGTTACAGGTATACTACTGGACCGATTGGGAAAGAACCCTATTGATATCCGTACGACTAAGTGAAGCTCGGAGAGCTGTCCTTAGATTCGTAGGATACGGATGTGCCAAGCATAAAGGCTTGAGCTAGACATCCATTCGTGACTTTGAGGAAGTCAAGGCTAAGTCGTAGAGACTTAAGAGGTTATTCTAACTCACAGCCCTGAAGAGGCTTATGCGAAGTCATGACGACTTGCGTGGATGTTCAACTCATAGCCCTGATGAGGCTTTTGCGATATACGCTAAGTCATGGAGGCTTGAGCGTCGTATTACGAACTGCGACCCTGAGTGGTCTATGCATTTACTTGAGTTGAATAGATAGGTGTTTGCCTACTTACCAGACCATCAGTGGTTCTGACCCCGTTTAATGGGGATTTCAGGTGTTGAACCTGCGTGGCGATATGCGGAGCAAGGCGGCATCGAGTTCCAGGGTTTCTCTAGACAGAGTTGTACTGCTTCCTTTTTATTGAACCTACACTGCTTTTTCTAAGCAGTAGTGTTGTAATAAACATGTGATTTTAGATAAAATGGAACACTTTGGTGGTCAATGAGTTGCTTGGCCACATACCTGCAACGTGCTCGGAGTTTTCTAAAACTGACGACTCATTATCGTCTGATTCCGCTGCTAAAAGCTTTTGTAAGTTCCGCTGCAAAGAAAAAAAAAAAAAAAAGAAATTCATGAAAAATTTTAATTTAGCTTTGTTTTGGAAATCCGGGGCATTACAGAATTGGTATCAGAGCAAGAGTCTGAGAAACCTGGTTCGAGATCCGTCTTGTCCACCATATCGCACTGTAAGTATATTTTGTACTTCTTGTTCTGATCTGGGTGCATCTTTGTATAGATGGCAACTCACGACTCCCGAGGATACTGCTATCGTTGCGGGATCATGCACGATGAGTGGGTATGCCCATATGAAGTCCAAGACTGCCAGTATTGTGGCGAAGAAGGGCATTCCGTCAATGAATGCCAAATGAAGCATACCGCCGATATGGGTCGGCGGGGATCGCTTGGTCTTAGGGATGAGACCTCGCATGTTAGTGGGCCACATTACTCCAGTAGAAGGAGTAGCCGTACTCCAGCAACTTCTGATGAACTACCGTCTCTGGTAGGATTTGACTTGAACTTCCTTGAGGGATTTGGTCAATCGCAAGGCTATCAACAGGCATCATGTACGCCTAGCTTGCACAGTTGGGAGGAGGGATGCAACAACTCCTTCTATAATCCCATTATGATTTCAGATTCCTCGAATCAAAGTACTATTATATGGGGGAACAAAGCGGCTACACCAACGCCGAGTCTGAATGGCCAGGAAGAGGGATACAACCTATATCATCCCGTTATGGTCTCGGATTCTCCGAGCCATGATGCCATTGAATGGGCAAGTGGACCGGCATCACTGATCTATCCACAAGAGTCGCTTGAGAGTGCGGAAGTGCCGCCCAAGCCAAAGCTAGTTGTGCCTGCACCAAGGCAATGTGGAAGTAAACGATACTTCAGGTTCTTTGGGTCAAGAAAGAAATCCAGTTCCTAGAAGAGACTGGTAGTGTTTTGGAGTCAATAGACTCATGTACCTAGTTTCTCAACGCCTAAAAGTCTGCCAGTGCGGCATGACGCTTTGTTTAAGGCGATGCTTGTGTAAATGTGATGTATATTAAGTAAATAAAACTTTGCTTCGATATATACATTGTGAAACTAAAACACGTTGTTTGTATGTGGTAGATAAATGGCTCCTACGACGAGGAGAACCATACCAAGCGAGGAGTCCCATACTCAAGGATTTCTGCTGGAAACACTCAACAATTTGGTTACTGCCATTCGAGAAACAAGGCCAGAACCAGTCGCACCTCGAAGCGAAAACCTTGGTGGAATAACCTATGAAAAATTCCTCAAGCTCGATCCACCAGTCTTCGCTGGTAGAGCCGATCCTGAACTGGCAGAAAGTTGGGTCGAAGAGACCGAACGTGCCTTCCTGGTGCTGGAAGTACCAGAAGAAAAGAAGACCAACTTTGGCACGTACAGGCTGAAAGACAACGCACGAAAGTGGTGGGATACCACTAAGATTATCCAGTTCTCGGAAGTTGAAGTCATTCCTTGGACTGACTTTCGGAGAGCTTTCATGGATAATTACTTTCCATTACACTCCAGAAACAAGAAGAAGATGGAGTTTCTGGAATTGGAGCAGGGTGGCATGAATCTGATTGACTATACCACCAAATTTCAAAATCTTGAACGGTACTGCTCCCGGTTATTTGAGACCGACCAAGAAAGGGCCGACAAGTACATCAATGGACTGCGAGAAGGGCTAAGGTCACGGGTTATCACCAGCATGCCCCAAACGTTTCAAACGGCTGTGGCAGCAGCTTCAAAAATACAAGTGGATTGGGAGCGATCAAAAGTGATCATAGCAAAAAGGCCCATAGTTGATGGTGGGAACAAGAAGAGAATGTTTCCAAGTGGCCAGGGTTCACGACAACCCTTTCAGAAGAAAAGGTTCCAAGGTGGGAACAACACTCAACAAGTTGTAAGGCCAAGGCAGAACATGGCTCCAAACAACCTGCAGTCCAACCCAAACTGCCCAAAATGCCATGTTAATCACGCAAGAGGACCATGTCCACGTGACACAGGTGGATGCTTCTACTGTGGCAAAATGGGCCACATTGCAAGACAGTGCAGGAAGAAGCTTGTTGATGAGCAGAGGAGGAATGCCGGATCTGCCGGACCCTCTCAACAAGTACCACAACGAACACTAGTCCAACGACCCCCACTTAGAGTAGAACAAAGGCCTGCTGCAGGTCGTGTATACGCTGTAACGACTGAACAAGTCGAAACCGGTGACCTCATTGAAGGCACCGTACCTGTTAATGGACATGCAGCTTACGTCTTGTTTGATTGTGGTGCTACTCATATGTTTATCTCCGACGATTTCACCGAACAACTCCACGCCTCGGTGCAACCGATTGATAAAATGATTGAAGTATATAACCCGTTGGGTTCACGCACCAAATGTATCCGGTGTGTGAAAAATTTGGATATTGAGATAGCAGGGCAACACTTGCCTACTGACGCCATCCTGATCGATATGATACAGTACGATGTCATTCTGGGAATGAATTGGTTGGCTCAGAATAATGCCAAGATTCTGTGCCGTGAGGGCAGAGTGATTCTATCTCGACCCGGATTACCTAAGATGGAATACCGGTTATCCAAACCAGTTCCACAAAAAAGGCTCATATCAGCACTTAAGGTACAAAAATACCTTAGGAAGGGTTGTGTGGCCTTTCTGTTGAGTCTCTCGGTGGAAAAAATCCAACGACCAACCCCTTGAGAGTTTGGAAGTAGTGCGGGAGTTTCCCGATCTGTTTCCTGAGGAATTGCCAGGACTTCCGCCACTTCGTGAGGTTGAATTTGGAATTCAATCCTTACCTGGAACAACGCTGATATCCAAAGCCCCTTATCGTATGGCACCAGCTGAACTCAGCGAGTTGAAATGTCAGTTGGAAGAACTGATGGAACAAGGGTTCATCCGACCAAGTATGTCACCATGGGGAGCCCCAGTGCTGTTTGTAAAGAAGAAGGATGGATCCCTTCGGTTATGCATCGATTATCGGATGCTTAACCAGGCAACCGTTAAAAATAAGTACCCGTTGCCTCGGATTGAGGACTTATTCGATCAGCTCAGAACAGCGAGAGTGTTCTCCAAGATCGACCTCAGGTCTCGATACCATCAGCTCAGAGTTAAGGAGGAGGATATATCTAAGACTGCCTTCAGAACGAGATATGGCCATTATGAGTTCGTAGTAATGCCCTTCGGACTTACTAATGCGCCTGCTGTCTTTATGGACCTGATGAACCGAGTGTTCAAGCCATACTTAGACACTTTTGTCATCGTTTTCATTGATGACATTCTCGTGTATTCAGAGAATGAGGAACAACACAAGGAGCACTTGAGAATCGTCTTGAAAACCCTTCAAAATAATCAGTTATATGCCAAGTTTTCAAAATATAAATTCTGGCTAGACAAAGTAATGTTCCTTGGCCATGTGATCTCAAAAGATGGAATCACAGTAGATCCTGCGAAGGTCGAAGCTGTGATAGACTGGAAGCAGCCAGAAAATATAACTGAGGTCCGCAGCTTCCTTGGACTTGCCGGATATTATCGGAAGTTCATACAGGACTTCTCCCGAATCGCCGTACCAATGACGAAATTACTGAAAAAGGGAGTCAAGTTTGAATGGACTGACCAGTGTAAGGAATGCTTTGAGGTTCTCAAACAGAGGCTTACCACTGCCCCTGTCCTTACCTTACCTTCTGGTCAGGGAGGCTTCGTTGCTTATACCGATGCCTCGGGAACAGGTCTGGGTTGTGTATTGATGCAGCATGGCAAAGTAATCGCCTATGCATCCCGTCAGTTAAGAATTCATGAGAAAAACTATCCAACCCACGATCTTGAGCTTGCCGCGGTAGTGTTCGCGCTTAAAATCTGGCGACACTACCTATATGGAGAAAAATTCGAGGTCATGTCGGACCATAAAAGCCTAAAATACCTCTTTTCTCAAAAAGAACTCAATATGCGGCAGCGGCGATGGCTGGAATTCCTCAAAGACTATGAATTCACGCTTTCCTATCACCCTGGAAAAGCGAATGTTGTAGCAGATGCCCTTAGTCGCAAGACTGTTGGCACTCTGGCCAGCCTCACCGGACAATGGAAGCTGATGGAGGATTTTGTCAGTTGGAAGCCATTCCTGGCTGACCCAGGAAAGATTCGATTGTCATGCCTGACAATCCATATCGAGATCCTCGATCGCATTGTAGCCGAACAGTTCAAGGACCCCCAGTACTTGGAATTAAAAGCTCGTGCTGCAAAAGATGACACTTTCTTCCATTTAAAAGAGGATGGAGGAATATGGATGGAAGAAAGAATTTGGGTTCCAAATAACCCTGAGCTAAGACAGGAAGTACTCCAGGAGGCTCATAACAACAAGTACACCATTCACCCTGGAGGTACAAAAATGTTTCGGGACTTACAGAGAAAGTACTGGTGGAGGGGTTTGAAACGTGATGTGGCTACATTTGTCTCAAGGTGTTTAATCTGCCAGCAAGTAAAAATCGAGCATCAACGACCTGGTGGAAAAATGCAACGGATCGAGATTCCAGAATGGAAATGGGAGGGCATTACGATGGATTTCATCGTTGGATTGCCTCGGTCCAAGAGACAACATGACTCAATATGGGTGATCGTAGACAGACTCACAAAGTCTGCTCACTTCCTGCCAATCAACACTCGATACTCAACTGAACGATTGGCGGAGATCTATATTCGGGAAATCGTTAGACTCCATGGAGTGCCGATTTCGATCATATCTGATCGTGACCCGAAGTTCACCTCTCACTTTTGGGAGCAGCTTTAGAGAGCCCTGGGGACGAAACTCAAGTTCAGTACAGCATTCCATCCCCAAACAGATGGGCAATCAGAACGAACCATACAGACTCTCGAAGATATGCTAAGAGCCTGTATGCTAGAATGGAGAGGTGATTGGGATTCCCACCTAGCGTTGGCTGAATTTGCTTATAATAATAGCCACCACGCTAGCATTGGGATGGCACCGTATGAAGCCTTGTACGGGCGACCCTGTCGATCACCAATCCATTGGGGTGAAGTGGGTGAGCGAACCTTGGACTCGCCCATAGTGTTGCAGCATTATACTGAGCAAGTCTACATGATCAGGAAGAAGCTACTGACTGCTCAGAGTCGACAGAAGAGCTACGCTGATCAGCGGCGTAGGGAACTCACTTTTGTGGTTGGAGATAAGGTTTTTATCAAGGTCTCCCCAACCAAGAGTGTGTTTCGTTTCGGAAAGAAGGGGAAGCTCAGCCCCAGATTCGTTGGTCCCTTCGAGGTTTTGAGCCGGATAGGAGAGACCGCCTATAGAGTAGCATTGCCACCACAGTATACACAGATACACAATGTATTTCATGTTTCAATGCTTAGAAAATACGTTCACGACCCTTCCCACGTCATCCAACATGAAGATATTGACATCCAGGAGGATATGACGGTGGAAGAAAGGCCAGTAGAGATCATGGACCGACGGGAGCAAGTGCTAAGGACAAAGGTCATTCCACTTGTCAAAGTGAGATGGCAACATCACGGAGTCGATGATTGCACTTGGGAGCCCGAATCGGATATGCGGGATAAATATCCTGAACTCTTCACCTTGTACTCTTAGCTGAATTTCACGGACGAAATTCCATTAAGGGGGTAATGATGTAAGACCCGCAATTTTTCAGAAAATATCTGAATAAAATTCATGAGGTATTTACCGGTAAAAATAGCATTTCTTCTCAGAATGCGAAATGAATCAATTCCTGCGAGCCAGTTATACTTAGGATATTCGTCGAATCGCGAATATATGCCCAAACACTCTAGAAGCCATAACTTCCTACCTGAATGAAATCAAAGGATTCCTGCGAGCCAACTTTCTTAGTTACGTCAATACAAAGGGAATGGCGTACTCAGAATTTTTCGGAAAAAAATCGCCGAAAACCCGAAATTCTTGCGGGACCCACGAAAATATTGGTGGGACCCACAGGAATATTTCTCAGAAAATATCTGGTGGGACCCACAAAAATATCCCATGGAAATATCCAAGTGGGCCCCACTCCAAGGAACCTCTTGGAATTTCCGGAATAGCCAAGGGTAAAAAGGAGATTCTGAAACTTGGGGCCCAAGTTTCAGAATCTATAAATAGAGGACCCCCCCTCCTTTAGAAAATCGCCAACCCCTCTCTCTCTCTCCTCCTTTTCCAAACCTCCCCTACCTAGCCTAGCCCACCTGAGCCCACCTGACCTGGACCTAACCCACCTGACCTAGGTCTGAACCCACCTGACCTAGCTCAAACCCAGTTGACTTGACTTGAACCTAGTTGGGTTTGAAGTCAAAGTCAAAGTCCTTTTTGGTCCAGCTTTTGGTTTGGATTTCTGAACCCAGACTTAGCCTACTTGAGCTGAGTTCGAACCTGCTGAACCCAATTGACTTGGATCGAACCCTGTTTGGTTCAAACCACTTAGGTTGAGTAGCTTGACCTGCTCTACCTCTTTCTCAACTAAGTCAGCTTCATCTGACTTAGTCTGACCTCTCGAAGGAAGGCTCGAAGCCAAAGAAGCAACCCGGAGCCGTTTCTTCCACGATTTGAAGTAAGTTCGCTTCATTAAACCATCTCTCTCAAGTATTTGATTATTTGTATATAGCATATACTTTCTGAAGTAGTATCTTGCTTTAGTTCTTGGTTGAGCCCTCTAGGACACTTCGGTGTTCACGCGCTCGCCTCGTAACTATCGTCGGATATATATGTTCGAATACGCAGTATATGCGTTCTTCAAAATAGTATCTCACCCTAGTTCTTGGTTGATCCCTCTAGGACACTTCGGTGTTCACTCGCTCGCCTCGTAACTATCGTTGGATACAGATCTAGGTGTATATCTGCTGATACTGCCAACGCGTCTTATATCGCACAGGCCATGTAATTTACCTTTGCCGTCGCGTCGTATGATGCCAAGGCTCCCTGCTTTCTGTACTTCCGATTACTGCACTTCCGATTATGCATTTACTTACGCCGTCGCGTCGAACGATGCCAAGGCTCCTGCTTTCTGCAATGTATTTACTTACGCCATCGCGTCGAACGATGCCAAGGCTTTTGCTTTGTTATATATGTAGAATATTTCGTTCAGTTACACACTCTGAACAATAGTATATGCATTTCCTTTACGCCGCCGCTGTATAAAGCACAGGCTTCTGCTTATATTACATATATGGCGCGTAAGTGAGCGTTCAAACGGAGATCAACTCCAAAATCGCCCATGCGATTCCCTTACCGCTCCTCGTACAAGATTCTGCTTGACGAATGAAGCCCCTATTGGAAAGGCTTCGCCTTTTGGCAAAATGCTCTTTACGTAAAGACTAAATCAATTACGTATGGCCTGGCTATGGCCCAAGGTTCCTGTAACCTTGATGGATGCAAAGTACGCACAACGGTGCGCATCCATTTCCCGAGTTAAGCGTAGCGATTTCCCACCAAAGAGGGGAGATGCCGCTGAAATGGATAAAAGAAAACACACGCTTTCTTCGTTAAAGAGAGGAAGTGCTGCTAAAATTCCTAAAGGGCTAAGAATAGCTCAGAAAGAACGTAGTAGAAGTGCTACCCAGTTATGGAACGCCTTCTACGATGTAGAAAGGTTCGTCGCACTACTGCCGATAGAGCAGAGAAAATGTTGACAGAATGGTTGGCAGAAGAGCTGCCAAAACCAGTTAAGTGGCACAATGATGTCCTTTGTTGGAACGATGTCAGAATGACTCGTCTCCCTGACACCTGCAAGGGCATCATACTTGTAAGAGCCGTTGCGCCAAAAGTAGTGGTAGCGCCTTGACAAGGTCCTGAGCTCGTTGCGTAAAGATACGCCGAGTAGCCGATCCGTAGAGATCGAGTCATGTGCATGCTCATTGAGAATTATCAGACAACCAGACTCGTAAGGGCCGCTGAGCCGGAGTTTGTTGTTTCCACCGAAAAAGGTGAAGTGCTCGTCAAGGCCGAAGTGCCGAGAGCAGAGTTAAGCATGCATATGAATAAAACCTTTGTTCCACGGTGAAAACCGTGTGGTTGATTGGGGTCGGGTACATACTTCTCAAAGGCTGCTATATAGGCATGCAATGTTCGTCAAGTAATTGTAAGACCGGCAGGCCAATTTCAGAATTTCTCACCGAGGAAGACGGTGATGGCGCAGCCTTGAGTGACATATATTTCACCCGAACCTGATAGAGTTCATTGATGGCCTTCGTCACTCAGAGGTATGGAGGTCGTGGTTATCTTTAAATATCTAAGGATTGAACCCAACTACTGCAGTAGCAGAATGCATTCGGATACCTAGTAAGGATCTCTTCCGGTATGTTGTACCGTCCTACTAGGGGGATGGGGTCAACAGGCCTCTGGGGTATCTAAAATACATAGAATAATCAACCCCCAGATCGTCGCGTTGTCGCCCAGATATGAGTCCCCTAAGCCCAGGGGGAGGTGCAATTATCGAAACAAAGCATTAGCTTAGGTACAGCGCTACTTTGAATGTATGAGTGGATGACGTTGTTGAGTCAGTCCTGCATAACCTTTGTGAAGGTGTCATCGTCGGTATACTACTGGACCGATTGGGAAAGAACCCTATTGATATCCGTACGACTAAGTGAAGCTCGGAAAGCTGTCCTTAGATTCGTAGGATACGGATGTACCAAGCATAAAGGCTTGAGCTAGACATCCATTCGTGACTCTGAGGAAGTCAAGGCTAAGTCGTAGAGACTTAAGAGGTTATTCTAACTCACAGCCCTGAAGAGGCTTATGCGAAGTCATGACGACTTGCGTGGATGTTCAACTCATAGCCCTGATGAGGCTTTTGCGATATACGCTAAGTCATGGAGGCTTGAGCGTCGTATTACGAACTGCGACCCTGAGTGGTCTATGCATTTACTTGAGTTGAATAGATAGGTGTTTGCCTACTTACCAGACCATCAGTGGTTCTGACCCCGTTTAATGGGGATTTCAGGTGTTGAACCTGCGTGGCGATATGCGGAGCAAGGTGGCATCGAGTTCCAGGGTTTCTCTAGACAAAGTTGTACTGCTTCCTTTTTATTGAACCTACACTGCTTTTTCTAAGCAGTAGTGTTGTAATAAACATGTGGTTTTAGATAAAATGGAACACTTTGGTGGTCAATGAGTTGCTTGGCCACATACCTGCAACGTGCTCGGAGTTTTCTAAAACTGACGACTCATTATCGTCTGATTCCGCTGCTAAAAGCTTTTGTAAGTTCCGCTGCAAAGAAAAAAAAAAAAAGAAATTCATGAAAAATTTTAACTTAGCTTTGTTTTGGAAATCCGGGGCGTTACAGATTCAATCATGCATATATGTGTTATATGGTCATCAAAAAATTTTCATAGTGATTCAATCACTCATATATGTGTACTATGGCTGTCCAAAAAATGTTATAGTGATTCAATTGTGCATATAGGTGTTCTATGGATGTCAAAAAAGATTCATAGTGATTCAATCATGCATATGTGGGTTGTAAGGTTGTCAAAAAAATTTCAAAGTGATACAATCATGCATGTATGTGTTCTAAGGTTGACTAAAAATTTTCATAGTGATTCACTCATGCATATATGTGTTCTAAGGCGGTCAAAAAAATTTCATGGTGATTCAATCATGCAAATATGTGTTCTAACGTTGAAAAAAAAATTCACAGTGATTCAATAATTCATATATGTGTTCTAAGAATTAAAAAAAAAATTCATAGTGATTCAATCTTGCATGTATGTGTTCTAAGGTGGTAAAAAAAAATTCATAGTGATTCAATCAAGCATATATGTGTTCTATATCTGTCAAAAAAATTCATAGTGATTGAATCATGCATATATCTGTTCTAAGAATATCAAAAAAAAACTTATAGTGATTCAATATAGCATATATGATTCAATCATAGTACTTTAATCATGCATATATGTGTTCTAAGTCTGTCAAAAAAAATTCAAAGTTATTCAATCAAACATATATGTGTTCTAAAGCTGTCAAAAAAATGTTATAGTGATTCAATCATGCATATATGTGTTCTAAGGCGGTCAAAAAAACTTCACAGTGATTCAATCGTGCATATATGTGTTATAAGGCTGTCAAAAAATGTTGATAGTGATTCAATCATCCATATATGTTGTCTAAGGTTGTCAAAAAAAATTCATAGAGATTTAATCATGCATATATGTGCTCTAAGGTTGTCAAAAAAAAATTCTAGTGATTCAACCATGCATATATGTGTTGTAATGTTGACAAAAAAAAATTATAGTGATACAATCATGCATATATGTTATCTAAGGTTGTCAAAAAAAATTTATAGTGATCATATATGTGTTCTAAG
Source organism: Nuphar pumila (assembly GCF_984573655.1). Taxonomy (NCBI): domain Eukaryota; kingdom Viridiplantae; phylum Streptophyta; class Magnoliopsida; order Nymphaeales; family Nymphaeaceae; genus Nuphar; species Nuphar pumila. The sequence goes on along the minus strand of NC_143259.1, from coordinate 73,915,167 downwards.
GCTTTTAAAAAAATTGCACAGTGATTCAATCATGTATATATGTGTTCTAAGTTTGTCAAAAAAAAATTATAGTGATTCTATCATGCGTATATGTGTTTTAAGGTTGTCAAAAACAATTCATGGTTATTCAATCTTGCATGTATATGTTCTAAGGTAGTAAAAAAAAATTCAAGTGATTCAATCAAGCATATATGAGTTCTAAGGTAGTCCACAAAAAATCTAAGGATTCAATCGTGCATATATGTGTTTGAAGGTTGTTAAAAAAATTTCTTAGTGATTCAATCACGCATATATGTGTTCTTAGGATGTCAAAAAAAATTCATAGTGATTTAATCATGCATATAAGTGATCTAAGGCTGTCAAAAAAATTCATAGTCATTCAATCATACATATATGTGTTTAAAGGCCCTAAAAAAAATTCATAGTGATACAATCATGCATATAGGTATTCTAAGGCTGTCAAAATTTTTTTATAGTGATTCTATCATGCATATATGTGTTTCAAGGCTGTAAAAAAAAAATCATAGTGATTGAATCATGCATATGTGTGTTCTAAGGCTGTAAAAAATAATCCATAGTGATTCAATCACTCATATATGTGTTTTAAGGCTGTTAAAAAAGTATTATAGTGTTTCAATTGTTCATATATTTGTTCTAAGGCTATAAAAAAAAATTCAGAATGATTCAATCATGCATATATGTGTTATGTGGTTCTCAAAAAAAATTTAAAGTGATTCAATCATGCAAATATGTGTTCTAAGGCTATTAAAAAATGATACAATCATGCATATATGTGTTCTAAGGCTGTACAAAAAATTTCATAGTGATTCAATCATGCATATATGTCTTCTAAGGTTGTCAAATTTTTTTATAGTGATACAATACTGCATATGTGTGTTCTTAGGCTGTCAAAAAAAATTCATAGTGAGTCAATCAAGCATATATGTGTTCAAACATTGTAAAAAAATTTCGTAGTGACTCAATCAAGCATATATGTGTTCTAGAGCTGTCAAAAAAAATTCTTAGTGACTCAATCATGCGTATATGTGTTCTAACGTTGCCAAAAAAATTTGTAGTGATTCAATCAAGCATATATGTGTTCAAGGTTGTAAAAAAAAAATCATAGTGATTAAAACATGCATATATGTGTTCCAATGTTGTAAAAAAAAAATCATAGTGATATATTCATGCTTATATCTTGTCTAAAGTTGTCAAAAAAAATTCACAGTGATTTAATCATGCATATATGTGTTCTAAGGAAGTTAAAAAAATTGCGTAGTGATTCAGCCATGTATATATGTGTTCTAAGGTTGTCAACAAAATTTCATTGTGATTCAATCTTGCATATATGTGTTCTAAGGTTGTAAAAAAAAATCATAGTGCTTCAATCATGCATATATGTGTTCTAAGTTTGTCAAAAAAATTTCATAGTGATTCAATCTTGCATGTATGGGATCTATGGCTATCCAAAAAAAATTATAGTGATTCAATCATGCATATATGTGTTCTAAGGCTGTCAAAAAAATGTTATAGTGATTTAATGATGCATATATGCGTTCTAAGGTTGTCAAAAAAAATTATAGTGATTCAATCATGCATATGTGTTCTAATGCTCTCAAAAAAAATTTGCAGTGATTCAATCATGCATATTTGTGTTCTAAGGCTGTCAAAAAAAAATCATAGTGATTCAATCACGCATATGTGTGTTCTAAAAGTGTCAAAAAAATTTCAAGTGATTCAATCTTGCATATATGTGTTTTAAGGCTGTCAAAAAATTTTCATAGAGATTGAATCATGCATATATGTGTTCTAAGGCTGTCAAAAAATATTCATAGTGATTGAATCATGCATATATGTGTTCTAATGATATAAATTTTTTTTTGCAGTGATTTGATCATGCATATATGTGTTGTAAGGCAGTCAAAAAAGTTTCATAGTGATTCAATCATGAATATATGTGTTCTAAGGCAGCAAAAAAATTTCATAGTGATTCAATCATGCATATATGTGTTATAAGGCTGTCAAAAAAAATTCATAGTGATTAAATCATGCTTATATGTGTTCTAAGGCTATCAAAAAAAATTCATAGAGACTCAATCATTCATATATGTATTCTAAGGCTGTCAAAAAATTTCCATAGTGATTCAATCTTGGATATATGTTTTCTAAGGCTGTCAAAAAAATTTATAGTGATTGAGTCATGAATATTTGTGTTCTAAGGATATCAAAAATATTTCATAGAGATTTAATCCTGCAGATATGTGTTCTATTGTTGTCAAAAAATATTTATAGTGATTCAATCTTGAATATAAGTGTTCTAATGCTCTAAAAAAGAATTTGTAGTGATTCAATCAAGCTTACATGTGTTGTAAGGCTGTCAAAAAAAATTCATGGTGATTCGATCATACAGATATGTGATCTATTGTTGTCAAAAAAATTTCACAAATATTCAGATTTGTATATATGTTTTCTAAAGATGTCAAAAAAATATCATTGCGATTCAATCATGTATATATGTGTTCTAAGTCTGTCAAAAAATTTTTATAGTAATTCAATCATGCGTACATGTGTTCTAAGGCGGTCAAAAAATTTGAGTGATTCAATCATGCATATATGTGTTCTAAGGTGGTCAAAAAAATTTCATAGTGATTCAATCATGCATATATGTATTCTAATGTTGTAAAAAAAAAATCATAGTGATACAATCATGCATATATATTGTCTATGGTTGTCCAAAAAAACTTCTTGGGATTTATAGTGATTCAATTATGCATATATGTGTTCTAAGGTTGTTAAAAAAAAATCATAGTGATTCAATCATGCGTATATGTGTTCTATATCTGTCAAAAAAATTCATAGTGATTGAATCTTGCATATATGTGTTCAAAGGTAGTCCAAAAAATTTTCAAGTGATTCAATCTTACATATATGTGTTTCAAGGTTGTCAAAAGATTTTTATAGTGATTGAATCATGGATATATGTGTTATAAGGCTGTCAAAAATTTGTCATAGTGATTCAATCGTGCATATACATGATATAAAGATGTCAAAAAAAATTCATAGTAATTCAATCATGCATATAAGTGATCTAAGGCTGTCAAAAAAATTCATAGTGATTCAATCATGCATATATGTGATCAAAGGCAGTAAAAAAAAATCATAGTGATATAATCTTGCATATATGTGTTCTAAGGCTGACAAATTTTTTTTATAGTGATTCAATCATGCATATATGTGTTTTATGGCTCTCAAAAAAATTTTATAGTGATTCAACCACTCATATATGCGTTCTAAAGCTGTAAAAAAAATGTTATAGTGATTCAATCATGCATATATATGCCATAAGGCTGTCAAAAAAAAATCATTGTGATTCAATCGTGCATGTATGTGTTATATGGCGGTCAAAAAATTTTCATAGTGATTCAATCACTCATATATGTGATCTATGGCTGTCAAAAAAATGTTATAGTGATTCAATTGTGCATATGTGTTATAAGGTTGTCAAAAAAATTTAAAACTGATTCAATCACATATATATGTCTTCGAAGGCTGTCAAAAAAATTTTATAGTGGTACAATCATGCATATATGTGTTCTATGGCTGTCCAAAAAATTTCATAGTGACTCAATTATGCATATATGTGTTCTAAGGCTGTCAAAAAAAATTCATGGTGACTCAATCACGCATATATGTGTTCTAACGTTGGAAAAAAATTCACAGTGATTCAATAATTCATATATGTGTTATAAGGCTGTCAAAAAAAATTCATAGTGATTCAATCTTGCATATGAGTTCTAAGGATGTGAATTTTTTTTTGACAACTTTAGAACACATATCTGCGTGACTGGATCACTATGAAGTCTTTTTCACAGTTGTAGAACACATACATGCATGGTTGAATCACTATAATTTTTTTTAACACCGGTGGAACACATATATACATGATTGAATAACTATGAAATTTTTTTGATAGCCTTAGTACGCATATATGCATGATTGAATTACTACGAAATATTTTTGACAGTCGTAGAACACATACATGCATGATTGAATCACTATGAAATTTTTTTGACAGCCTTAGAACATATATATGCACGAATGATTGAATATCTATGACATTTTTTTTACCGCCTTAGAACACATATATGCAAGATTGAATCACTATCAAATTTTTTTGACCGCCTTAGAATACATAAATACATGATTGAATGACTGAATTTTTTTTGACAGACTTAGAACACAAATATTCATTATATGCAAAATTGAATCTTTGTGAAATTTTTTGGACAACCTTAGATCACATATCTGCATGATTGAATCACTATGATTTTTTTTTGACAGCCTTAGAACACATATATGCATGGTTGAATCTTTATCAAAAAAATTTGACAGCAGCAGAACACATATATGCATGATTGAATCACTAAAAATGTTTTTTGACAACCTTAGAACACATATTTGCATGATTTAATCACTATAAAAAAAATTTGACAGCCTTACAACAAATATATGTATGATTGAATCACTATGATATTTTTTTGACAGCCGTAGAACACATACATGCATGATTGAATTACTGTGACATTTTTTTGACAGCCATAGAACATATATATGCAAGATTGAATCATTGTGAATTTTTTTTCACATCCTTAGAACACATATGCAAGATTGATTCACTATGAAGTTTTTTTGACAGCCTTAGAACACATATATGAATGATTGAATCCCTGTGAATTTTTTTTGAGAGCCTTAGAACACATATATGCATGATTGAATTACCATGAAATTTTTTTGACTGCCTTTGAACAAAAATATGCAAGATTCAATCACTATGAAATTTTTTTTTTAGCCTGGGAACACATATGTGCATGATTGAATCACTATGGATTTTTTTTGACAACCTTAGAACACATATATGCATGTTTGAATCACTATGAATTTTTTTTGACAGCCTTAAAACACATATATGAATGATTAAATAACTATGATTTTTTTTTAACAACCATAGAATGCATATATGCATGATTAATTCACTATGAGATTGTTTTGATAGCCTTAGAACACATATTTGCATGATTTAATCAATAAATTTTTTTTTACAGCCTTAGAAGAGATATATGCATGATTGAATCACTAGGAATTTTTTTTGACGGCCTTAGAATACATATATGCATGATTGAATCACTATGAATTTTTTTTTATAGCCTTAGAACACATATCTGCATGAATGAATCACTTTGAAATTTTTTTGATTGCCTTAGAATACATATATGCATGATTAAATCACTATGAATTTTTTTTGCAGCCTTAGAACACATATGTGGATGATTGAGTCACTGTGAATTCTTTTTGACAGCCCTATAACACATATATGCATGATTGAATCACGCCAATTTTTTTTTACAGCACTAGAACACATATATGCATGGTTGAATCTCTCAAAAAAAATTTTGAGAGCATCACAACACATATGTGCATGATTGAATCACTGTAAAAAATTTTTTGAACCTTAGAACACATATCTGCATGATTGAATCATTATGAATTTTTTTTGAAAGTCGTAGAACATATATATGCATGATTGAAACACTATAAAACTTTTTGGACAGCCTTAGAACATATATATGCATGACTGAATTACTACAAATTTTTTTAGAGCATTAGAACACTTATATGCATGATAGAAACTATAATTTTTTTTGACAACCTTCGAACACATATCTGCATGGTTGTATCACTATGAATTTTTTTTGACAGCCTTAGAACACATATATATGCATGATTGAACCACTATGGAATTTTTTTGGATGCCTTAGAACACATATATGCATGATTTTTTTGACAGCCTTAGAACACATATATGCATGATTGAATCTCTTTGAGATTTTTTTGATAGCCTTAGAACACATATATGCATGATTGAATCTCTTTGAGATTTTTTTGATAGCCTTAGAACACATATATACATGATTGAATTAATATAAATTTTTTTTGACTGCCTTAGAACACATATATGCATGATTGAATCACTACAAATTTTTTTTGACAGCCTCAACACACATATATGCATGATTCAAAACACTAAGAAATTTTTTTCACATCCTTAGAACACATATAACCATGATTTAATGACTATAATTTTTTTTAGAGCATTAGAACACATATCTGCATGATTGAATCACTATGAAATTTTTTTGACAGCCTTAGAACAAATATATGCATGATTCAATCACTATGAAATTTTTATGACAGTCTTAGAACACATTATGTATGGTTCAATCTCTATAAAAAAATTTTAATAGCATCATTACACATATATGCATCATTGGATCACGATAAATTTTTGTGACAACCTTATAACACATATCTGCATAATTGGAAGACTATGAACACATATATACATGATTGAATAACTATGAATTTTTTTTTACAGACTTAGAACACATATATACAATATTGAATCACTTTCAAACTTTTTATTGCATTAGAACACATATATGCATGACTGAATCACTATGAAATTTTTTCCACAACCATAGAACACATATATGCATAATTGAATCACTATAAGATTTTTTTGATAGCCTTAGAACATATATATGAATGATTGAATCACTATGAATTTTTTTTCACAACTATAGAACCTATGTATGCATGATTGAATCACTTTGAGAATTTTTTGACAGCCTTAGAAGATATATATGCTTGATTGGATCAATAGAATGATTTTTTGACAGCCTTAAAACATATATATGAATGATTAAATCACTAAATTTTTTTTTTGACAAACCTTACAACACATATATGCATGATTGAATCTCTACAATAAAATTTTGACAGCCTTACACAATATATATGCTTGATAGAATCACTATGGAATAATTTTGACAACCTTAGAACACATATATGCATGATTTAATCACTATGAAGATTTTTTGACAGCATTAGAACACATATATGAGTGATTGAATACTATAATTTTTTTTTAACAACCTTATAACACATATATGCATGATTGCATCACAATGAGATTTTTTTGACAGCCTTAGAACACATATATGCAGGATTGAATCACTATGAAATTTTTGACAGCCTTAGAACACATATTAGCATGATTAAATCACTATAAATTTTTTTTGACAGCCATAGAACACATATAAGCATGATTGAATCAGTGTAATTTTTTTCAGACAGCCTTAGAACACATATATTTATGATTGAATCACTATGAAATTTTTTTGACAGCCTTACAACATATATATGCATGATTGAATGACTATGAAATTTGGTGACAACCTTAGAACACATATCTGCATGATTGAATCACTATGAATTTTTTTTTACAACCTTAGAACATATATATGCATGATTAAATCACTATAAATTTTTTTGACAGACTTAGAACACATATATGCATTATAGAATCACTACAAATTTTTTTTAGAGCATTAAAACATATTTATGCATGATTGAATCACCATGATTTTTTTTTTATATTGTTAGAGCACATATTTGCATGATTGAGTCACTATAAAATTTTTTGGACAGCCTTAGAACACATAACTGCATGATTGAATCACTATAATTTTTTTTTGAAAGCCTTACAACTCATATATGCATGATTGAATCACTATGAAATATTTTTTACAGTCTTAGAACAAACATATGCATGATGGAATCACTACGAAATTTTTTCGACAACCTTAGATCACATATTTGCATGATTAAATCGCCATAAATTTTTTTTGAACCTTAGAACACAAATATGCATGATTTAATCACTATGAAATTTTTTTGAGAGCCTTAGAACACATATATGCAAGATTGAATCACTATGAAATTCTTTATACAGCCATAGAAAACATATATGCATGCTTGAATCACTATAAAAAAATTTTGACAGCCTTAGAACACATATACGATTGATTGAACCACTATGAATAATTTTGAACAACCGTAGAACACATATATGCATGATTGAATCACAATGAGATTTTTTTGACAGCCTTAGAACAGATATATGCAAGATTAAATCAATATAAATTTTTTTGACAGCCTTAGAACAAATATATGCATGAATGAATCACTACGAAATTTTCTTGATAGCCTTAGAACACATATAAGCATGATTTAATCACTATTAAATTTTTTTGACATCCTTAGAACACATATATGCATGATTGAATCACTATGAAATATTTTTGATTGCCTTAGAACACATATATGCATGATTGATTCACTATGAATTTTTTTTGACAGCCTTAGAACTCATATATGCATAATTGAATCACTATGAAATTTTTTTGACAGCCTTAGATCACATATATGCATGATTGAATCACTATGAAATTTTTTTGCAGCCTTAGAACACATATATTCATGATTGAATCACTATAAATTTTTTTTGACAATGTTAGAATACATATATGCATGATTGAGTCACTATGAATTTTTTTTGACAAACTTAGAACGCATATCTGCGTGATTGAATCACAATGATTTTTTTTGACACACTTAGAAAATATATGCAGGATTAAATTACTATGATTTTTTTTAGACCATTAGAACACATATATGCATCATTGAATCACTATGGAATTTTTTTAACAACCATAGAAGACATATATGCATTATTGAATCACTATGAAACTTTTTTAACAACCATAGAACACATATATGCATGATAGAATCACTATGAGATTGTTTTGATATTCATAGAACATATATATAAATGATTGAATCACTATAAATTTTTTTTATAACCATAGAACATATATATGCAAGATTGAATCAGTATGAGATTTTTTTGACAGCCGTAGAACATATATATGCTTGATTGAATCAATACAATTTTTTTTTGACAGCTTTAGAACACATATATGAATGATTGAATCAATACAATTTTTTTTTGACAACTTAGAACACATGTATGCATGATTGAATCTCTACAAATTTTTTTTGACAGCACATATATGCATGAGTGACTCACTATAAAATATTTTTGGCAACCTTAGAACACATATATGCTTGATTCAATCACTATAAAAATTTTTTAATAGCCTTAGAACATATATATGCAAGATTGAATCACTGAAATTCTTTTGACAGCCTTAGAAAACATATATGCATGATTGAATCACTATGAAATTTTTTTGACATCCTTATAATACATATATGAATGATTGAACCACTATGAATATATTTGAACAACCATCAAACACATGTATGCATGATTGAATCACAATGAGATTTTTTTGACAGCTTTAGAACAGTTATATATGCATGATTGAATCAATACAAATTTTTCTGACAGCCTTAGGAAAAATATATGCATGATTGAATCACTATGAAATTTTCTTGATAGCCTTAGAACACATATAAGCATGATTTAATCACTATGATTTTTTTTTACATACTTAGAACACATATATGCATGATTGAATCACTATAAAAATTTTTTGATAGCCTTTGAACATATATATGCATGATTGAATCACTATGAATTTTTTTTACAGACTTAGAACATATATGCCTGATTAAATCTCTATAAAATTTTTTTGACAACCTTAGAACATATATCTCCACGACTGAATCACTTTGAGATTTTTTTTGACATCCTTAGAACACATATATGTTTGATTGAGTCACTATGAAATTTTTTTGACAGCATGAGAGCACATATATTCATGATGAATCTCTATAATTTTTTTTGACACCATTAGAACATATATATGGAAGATTAAGTCACTATGAATTTTTTTTGACAGCCTTAGAACACATATCTGCATGATTGAATCACTATAAATTTTTTTTGACAACCTCAGAACACATATATGCATGATTGAATCACTATGAATTTTTTTTGCAGCCATAGAACACATATATGCATGATTGAATCACTATGAATTTTTTTTGACAGCCTTAGAACACATATCTGCATGTTTGAATCACTACAAATTTTTTTTGACAACCTTAGAACACTTATATGCATGATTGAATCTATACAAATTTTTTTTTGACAGCCTTAGAACACATATAAGCATGATTTAATAACTATGAATTTTTTTCGACAGACTTAAAACACATATATGCATGATTCAATCACTATGAGTTTATTTGGCAGCCTTAGATAACAAATATGCTTGACTGAATCACTATGAAATTTTTTTGACAGCCTTACAATACATATATGCATGATTGAATCACTATGATTTTTTTTTGACAAAGTTAGAACACATATCTGCATGATTGAATCACAATAAAAAAATTTTGACAGCCTTAGAACACATATATACATGATTAAATCACTATGAATTTTTTTTTATAGTCTTTGAACACATATATGCATGATTGAATCACTACAACTTTTTTTTGAGAGCATTAGAACACATTTATGCATGATTGAGTCACTATGAATTTTTTTTTACAATGTTAGAACCCATATATGCTTGATTGAGTCACTATGAAATTCTTTTGACAGCCTTAGAACACATATATGCACGATTGAATCACTATGAATTTTTTTGACAGCCTTAGAACACATATAAGCATGATTGAATGACTATGAATTTTTTTGACAGCCTTAGTACCGATATAAGCATGATTGAATCACTATGAAATTTTTTTGACAACCATACAATACATACATGCATTTTTGAATTACTATGAAATTGTTCTGACAAGCTTAGAACACATATCTACATGATTGAATCAGTATAAAAAAATTTTGACAGCCTTAGAACGCATATATGCATTATTAAATCACTATAATTTTTTTTGACAACTTTAGAACACATATATGCATGATTAAATCACTACAATTTTTTTAGAGCATTAAAACACATTTATGAGTGATTGAGTGACTATGAATTTTTTTCCACGATGTTAGAACACATATATGCATGATTGAGTCACTATGAATTTTTTGTTGAGACCATTAGAACACATATATGGATGATTAAGTCACTATGATTTTATTTTGACAACGTTAGAACACATATATGCATGATTGAGTCACTATGAATTTTTTTTTACAGTCTTAGAACACATATTTGCATGATTGAATCTCTATGAATTTTTTTTGATAGCTTTAAAACACATATATGCATGATTCAATCACTATGAATTTTTTTTGCAGATATAGAACACATATATGCATGATTGAATCACTATGAATTTTTTTTGACAGCCTTAGAACACACTTATGCCTGATTGAATCACTATGAAATTTTTTTGACAGCCTTAGAACACATATATGCATGATTCAATCAATATGAATTTTTTTTGTATCCTTAGAACACATATCTGCATGATTGAGTCACAATGAAATTTTTTTGACAGCCTTAGAACACAAATCTGCATGATTGAATCACTATGAATTTTTTTAGACACTTAGTACACATATATGCTGGATTGAATCACTATGATCTTTTGTAAAGCATTATAACGTATATATGCATGATTGAATCACTATGGAATTTGTTTGACAACCATAGAACACATATATGCATGATTGAATCACTTTGAGATTATTTTTTATCCATAGATCACATATATGAATGATTGAGTCATTATGAGATTTTTTTTACTGCGTTTGAACATATATATGCTTGATTCAATCAATACAAATATTTTTTGACAGCCTTAGAACACATATACGAATGATTGAACCACTGCAAAAATTTTTGACAACCTTAGAACACATGTATGGATGATTGACTCACTACAAAATTTTTTTGACAACCTTAGAGCACATATATGCATGATTTAATCACTATGAAATTTTTTTAACATCCCTAGAAAACATATATGCATGATTGAATCACTATAAATTTTTTTTGATAGCTTAGAACATATATATGCATGATTGAATCACTATGAACTTTTTTTACACCCTTAGAACATATATGCCTGATTAAATCAATTTAAAATTTTTTTGACAACCTTAGAACACATATCTACACAACCGAATCACTTTGAGATTTTTTTCACAACCTTAGAACACATATATGTGTGATTGAGTCACTATGGAATTTTTTTGACAGCATTAGAGCTCATATATGCAAGATGAATCACTATAATTTTTTTTGACACCATTAGAACATATATATGGAAGATTGAGTCGCTATGATTTTTTTTTGACATCCCTAGAACACATATCTGGATGATTGAATCACTATGGAATTTTTTTGACCACCTTAGAACACATATATGCATGATTGAATCACTTTGAATTTTTTGTTGACAGCCTTAGAACACATATCTGCATGATTGAATCACTACAAAAATTTTTTGACCACCTTAGAACACTTATATGCATGATTGAATCTATACAATTTTTTTTTGACAGCCTTAGAACACATATAAGCATGATTGAATCACTATGAGTTTATTTGGCAGCCTTAGAACACAAATATGCTTGATTGAATCACTATGAAATTTTTTTGACAGCCTTACAATACATATATGCATGATTGAATCACTATGATTTTTTTTTGACAATCTTAGAACACATCTGCATGATTGAATCACAATAAAAAAAATTGATAGCCTTAGAACACATATATACATGATTAAATCGCTATGAATTTTTTGTATAGCCTTTGAACACATATATGCATGATTGAATCACTACAATTTTTTTTTTAGACCATTAGAACACATTTATGCATGATTGAGTCACTACGAATTTTTTCTTACAATGTTAGAACCCATATATGCATGATTGAGTCACTATGAAATTCTTTTGACAGCCTTAGAACACATATCTGATTGATTGAATAACTATGAATTTTTTTTGACAGCCTTAGAACACATATATGCACGATTGAATCACTATGAATTTTTTTGACAGCTTTAGAACACATATAAGCATGATTGAATGACTATGAATTTTTTTGACAGCCTTAGTACAGATATAAGCATGATTGAATCACTATGAATTTTTTTTTACAGCCATACAATACATACATGCATGATTGAATTACTATGAAATTGTTCTTACAAGCTTAGAACATATCTACATGATTGAATCAGTATAAAAAAATTTTAACAGCCTTAGAACACATATTTGCATTATTAAATTACTATAATCTTTTTTTTACAGCCTTAGAACACATATATGCATGATTGAATCACTACAAACTTTTTAGAGCATTAGAACACATTTATGAGTGATTGAGTGACTATGATTTTTTTTCCATGATGTTAGAACACGTATATGCATGATTGAGTCACTATGAATTTTTTTTGACAATATTAAAACACATATCTGCATGATTGAATCACTATGAATTTTTTTTGATTGCCTTAGAACACATATATGCATGATTAAATCACTATGAGTTTTTTTTGCGGCCTTAGAATACATATATGCATGATTGAATCACTATGATTTTTTTTTGACAGCCTTAGAACACATATATGCAAGATTAGGTCACTATGAATTTTTTTTGATAGCCTTTGAACACATATACAGATGGTTGAATCACTATAAAATTTTTTTGAGAGCATTACATCACATATAATGAGGATTTAAGCACTAGAATTTTTTTTTGACAGCCATAGAACACATATATGCATGATTTAATCACGATGAATTATTTTTTACTGCCTTAGAACACATATATGCATGATTGAATCACTTTGACATTTTTTTGCAGCCTTAGAAGACATATATGCATGATTTAATCACTATGAGTTTTTTTTTACAGCCTTAGAACATATATATGCATGATTGAATCACTATGAAATTTTTTTGACAGCCTTAGAACACACTTATGCCAGATTGAATCACTATGAAATTTTTTTGGCAGCCATAGAACACATATATGCATGATTGAATCACTATGAAATTTTTTTGCATCCTTAGAACACATGCTTGCATGATTAAGTCACAATGACTTTTTTTTTATAGCCTTAGAACACATATCTGCATGATTGAATCACTATAAAAAAAAATTTACACACTTAGAACACATATATGATGGATTGAATCACTATGATCTTTTCTAGAGCATTATAACACATATATACACGATTGAATCACTTTGAGATTGTTTTTTATCTTTAGAACACATGTGAATGATTGAATCAAGATTTTTTTGACCGCCTTAGAACATATATATGCTTGATTCAATCAATACAAATATTTTTTGACAGCCTTAGAACACATATATGAATGATTCATTCACTACAATTTGTTTTGACAACCTTAGAACACATGTATGGATGATTAACTCACTACAAAAAAATTTTGACAGCCTTAGAACATATATATGGATGATTAAATAAATATGAAATATTTTTGACAACCTTAGAACATATATGCATGATTCAATCACCATGAATTTTTTTGATAGCCTTAGAAAACATATATGCATGTTTGAATCGCTATTGATTTTTTTTGTCAGCCTTATAAAACAGATATACAAGATTGAATCACTATGAATTTTTTTGACAGCCTTAGAAAACTTATATGCATGATTGAGTCACTATGAAATTTTTTTGACAGCCTTAGAACACATATATGAATGATTGAACCACTATGAAATTTTTTTAACCATAGAACACAATGAGATTTTTATATACTTAGAACACATATATACAATATTGAATCACAATGAGATTTTTTTATATGCCTTAGATCATATATATGCATGATTGGATCAATAAAAAAAAATTTTGACAGCCTTAGAACACATATATGCATGATTGAATCACAATGAAATTTTCTTGATAGCCTTAGAACAGATATATAAATGATTGAGTCACTATAAAATTTTCTTGACTGTCTAAGAACACTAATTGAATCACTATAAAAAACTTTTGATAGCCTTAGAACACATGTATGCAAGATTGAATCACTATGAAAATTTTTTGCATCCTTAGAACTTATATGCATTTTTGAATCACTATAATTTTTTTTGACACACTTAGAACACATATAAGAATGATTGAGTCACTATGACATTTTTTTGACAATGTTAGAACATTTATATACATGATTCAGTCACTATGAAATTTTATTTACTACGTTAGACGACATATATTCAAGATTGTGTCACTATGAATTTTTTTTGACAGCCTTAGCACACACATATTAATGATTGAATCACGATAAAAAAAAATTTATAGCCTTAGAACACATATATGAAAGATTGAAATTGTTTTGACAATGCTAGAACACATATATGGGTGATTGAGTCACAAAGAAATTTTTTTGTGAGCCTTAGAACACATATATGCATGATAGAATCTGTATGAATTTTTTTTGATAGCCTTAGAACACATATATGCATGATTGGAATTTTTTTAAAAGGCTGAGAATAAATATATGCATGATTGAAAAACTGTAAAAAAAATTTTACAGGCTTAGAACACATATATGCATGATTGAATCACTATGAATTTTTTTTGACATCCTTAGAACACATGTATGCATGATTGAATCACTCTGAAATTTTTTTGACAACCTTAGAAGACTCATATGCATGATTAAGTCACTATGAATTTTTTTTTACCGCTTTAGAACTCTGTATGCATGATTGAATCACTATGAATTTTTTTGATAGCCTTATAACACATATATGCAAGAGTGAATTACTATGAAATTTTTTTGACAATGTTCGAAGACATATATATATGAGTGAATCACTATAAAAAAATTTTGACAATGTCGGAAGACATATATATATATATGAGTGAATCACTATAAATTTTTTTTGCCAACCTTAGAACACATATATGCAGGATTGAATCACTATGAAATTTTTTTGACTGCCTTAGAACACATATATACAAGATTAAATCACTATGAAATTTTTTTGACAGCCTTAGAACACATATATGCATGATTGAATCATTATGAAGCTTTTTTGACAGCTTTTCAGCACATATATGCATGAGTGAATCACTATGAATTTTTTTTGACAGCTTTATAACACTTATATGCATGTTTGAATCACTGTGAATTTTTTATGACAACTTTAGAAGACATATATGCATGATTGAATCACTATGATTTTTTTTAACAGCCTTAGAACCCATCTATGCATGATTGAATCACTATAATTTTTTTTGACAGCCTTTGAACACATATTTGCATGAGTGAATCACTATGAATTTTTTTTTACAGCTTTAGAACACATTTATGCATGACTGAATCACTATGAAAGTTTTCTTCACAGCTTTAGAACACATATATGCATTATTAAATCACTATGAAATTTTTAGACAGCCTCAGAACACATATATGCATAATAGAATCACTATGAAATTTTTTTGATAGCCTTAGAACACATATATGCATGATTGAATCTCTATGAATTTTTTTTGATAGCCTTAGAACACATATATGCATGATTAAATCACTATGAAATTTTTTTGACAGCTTTAGAACACATGTATGCATGATTGAATCACTATGATTTTTTTTTTTACAGCCTTAAAACACATATATGCATGATTGAATCACTATGATTTTTTTTTAACAACCATAGAACACATATATGCTTGATTGAATCACTATAAAAAAATTTGGACAGCTTTAGAAAAAATATATGCATGAGTGAATCACTATAAAAAAATTTTGACAACCTTAGAAGACATATATGCATGATTGAATCACAATGAAACTTTTTTTTACTACCTTAGAACACATATACCCATGATTGAATCGCTATAAATTTTTTTTGACAGCCTTTGAATACATATATGCATGATTAAATAACTATGATTTTTTTTTGACAACTTTAGAACACATATATGCTTGATTGAATCACTATGATTTTTTTTTTACAGCTTTGGAAAACATATATGCATGATTGAATCACAATGAGTTTTTTTTTGACATCCTTAGAACACATATATGCAAGATTGAAATACTATGATTTTTTTTAGTAGCCATAGAACTCATATATGCATGATTAAATCACTATGATTTTTTTTTTAAACTTTAGAACACACATATGCATGATTGAGTTGCTATGAATTTTTTTTGATATCCTTAGAACACATATACAGATGGTTGAATCACTATAAATTTTTTTTTGACAGCCTGAGATCACATATAAGCATGATTTAATCACTACGAAATTTTTTTGACAGCCATAGAACACATATATGCAAGATTGAATCACTATGAATTTTTTTTTACAGCCTTAGAACACATATATGCATGATTGAATCACTATGAAATTTTTTTGCAACCTTAGAACACATATATGCATGATTTAATCACTATGAATTTTTTTTTACAGCCTTAGAACATATATATGCATGATTCAATCACTATGATTTTTTTTGACAGCTCTAGAACACATATATGCTTGATTGAATCACTAATAAAGTTTCTTGACAGCCTTAGTACACATATATGCAAGATTGAATCACTATAAAAAAAATTTGATAGCTTTAGAACACATTTATGCTTTATTGAATCACTATGAATTTTTTTAGACAGCTTTATAACACATATATGCATGACTGAATCAC
This sequence comes from Nuphar pumila, assembly GCF_984573655.1. Taxonomy (NCBI): domain Eukaryota; kingdom Viridiplantae; phylum Streptophyta; class Magnoliopsida; order Nymphaeales; family Nymphaeaceae; genus Nuphar; species Nuphar pumila. The sequence goes on along the minus strand of NC_143259.1, from coordinate 73,897,674 downwards.
TATGAAATTTTTTTGACAGCCTTAGAACGTATATTTGAATACAGCCTTACAACACATATATGCATGATTGAATCACTATCAAATTTTTTTTATAGCTTCATAATAAATATATGCATGATTGAATCACTATGAAATTTTTTTGACAGCTTTAGAACACGTATATGTATAATTGAACCATAGAACACATATATGCGTGATTGAATCACTATAAAAACATTTTGACAGCCTTAAAACACATATATGCATGATTGAATCAATATAAAATTTTTTTGACAACTTTAGAACACATATATGCATGATTGAATCACTATGAAAGTTTTTTGATACACTTATAACACATATATACATGATTGAATCACTATAAATTTTTTTTGACAGCTTTAGAACACATATATACTTTATTGAATCACGATAAAAAAAATTTGACATCTTTAAAACACATATATGCATGATTGAATCACTATGAAATTTTTTTGACAGCCTTAGAACACATATATGCATGATTGAATCACTATAAAAAAAAATTGACAGCTTTATAACACATAAATGCATGATTGAATCACTATACAAATTTTTGACACCCTTCTGACACATATATGCATGACTGAATCACTATGATTTTTTTTTTGACAGCTTTAGAACACATATATGCTTGATTGAATCACTATGATTTTTTTTTTACAGCATTAGAAAACATATATGCATGATTGAATCATAATGAGTTTTTCTTGACAGCCTTAGAACACATATATGCAGGATTGAAATACTATGATTTTTTCTAATAGTCATAAAATTCATATATGCATGATGGAATCACTATGATTTTTTTTTTAAAGCTTTAGAACACATATATGCATGATTGAGTTGCTATGAAATTCTTTTGATAGCCTTAGAACACATATACAGATGGTTGAATCACTATAAATTTTTTTGACAGCCTTAGATCACATATAAGCATGATTTAATCACTACGAAATTTTTTTGATAGCCATTGAACACATATATGCATGATTGAATCACTATGAATTATTTTTTACAGCCTTAGAATAAATATATGCAAGATTGAATCACTATGAAATTTTTTTGCAACCTTAGAACACTTATATGCATGATTTAATCACTATGAAATTTTTTTGACAGCCTTAGAACATATATATGCATGATTAAATCACTATGATTTTATTTTACAGCTCCTGAACACATATATGCTTGATTAAATCATTGAATCTTAGAACACATATATGCGTGATTGAATCACAATAAATTTTTTTTGATAGCCTTAGAACACATATATGCATGATTAAATCACTATGAAAATTTTTGGACAGCTTTAGAACACATATATGCATGATTGAATCACTATGAAAGTTTTTTGACAAACTTATAACACATATATACATGATTGAATCACTATGAATTTTTTTTTACATATTTAGAACACATATATGCTTTATTGAATCACTATGAATTTTTTTTGACAGCTTTAAAACACATATATGCTTGATTGAATCACTATGAAATTTTTTTGACAGCCTTAGAACACATATATTCAAGATTGAATCACTATAAAAAAATTTTGACAGCTTTATAACACATATATGCATGATTGAATCACTATAAAGTTTTTTTGACAGCCTTCTAAAACATATATGCATGACTGAATCACTATGATTTTTTTTTTTGACAGCTTTAGAACACATATATGCTTGATTGAATCACTATGAGTTTTTTTTTACAGCTTTAGAAAACATATATCATGATTGAATCACAATGAGTTTTTTTGGACAGCCTTAGAAGACATATATTGAAGATTGAAATATTATGAACTTTTTAAATAGCCATAGAACTCATATATGCATGATTAAATCACTATGATTTTTTTTTTACAGCTTTAGAACACATATATGCATGATTGAGTTGCTATAAAATTTTTTTGATAGCCTTAGAACACATATACAGATGGTTGACTCACTATAAATTTTTTTTGACAGCCTTAGATCACATATAAGCATGATTTAATCACTACGAAATTTTTTTGACAGCCATAGAACACATATATGCAAGATTGAATCACTATGAATTATTTTTTACAGCCTTAGAACATATATATGCAAGATTGAATCACTATTAATTTTTTTTGCAACCTTAGAACACATAAATGCATGATTTAATCACTACAAATTTTTTTTGACAGCCTTAGAACATATATATGCAAGATTGAATCACTATGAATTTTTTTTTTACAGCTCTAGAACACATATATGCTTGATTGAATCACTATTAAAGTTCTTGACAGCCTTAGAACACATATATGCATAATTGAATCACTATAGAAATTTTTTTGATAGCTTTAGAACACATTTATGCTTTATTGAATCACTATGAAATTTTTTTGACAGCTTTAGAACACATATATGCATGATTGAATCAGTATGAATTTTTTTTTACAGCCTTAGAACATATATTTGAATATAGCCTTAGAACACATTTATGCATGATTGAATCACTATCAAATATTTTTGATAGCTTCATAATAAATATATGCATGATTGAATCACTATGAATTTTTTTTGTCAGCTTAAGAACACGTATATGTATAATTGAACCTTAGAACACATATATGGGTGATTGAATCACTATAAATTTTTTTTGATAGCCTTAGAACACATATATGCAAGATTGAATCACTATGAAAGTTTTTTGACAGACGTGTAACACATATATACATGATTGAATCACTATGAATTTCTTTTTACAGCTTTTGAACACATATATGCTTTATTGAATCACTATGAATTTTTTTTGACAGCTTTAAAACACATATATGCTTGAATGAATCACTATGAAATTTTTTTGATAGCCTAAGAACAATCATATGCATGATTGAATCACTATAAAAAAATTTTGACAGCTTTATAACACATATATGCATGACTGAATCACTATAAAAAATTTTTGACAACCTTCTAACACGTATATGCATGATTGAATCACTGTGATTTTTTTTTTGACAGCCTTAGAACACATATATGCATGATTGAATCACTATGATTTTTTTTGACAGCTTTAGAACACTTATATGCATGATTTTGTTGCTATGAAATTCTTTTGATAGCCTTAGAACACATATACAGATGGTTGAATCACTATACAATTTTTTTGACAGCCTTAGATCACATATAAGCATGATTTAATCACTATGATTTTTTTTGACAGCCATAGAACACATATATGCATGATTGAATCACTATGAATTATTTTTTACAACCTTAGAACATATACATGCAAGGTTAAATCACTATGAAACTTTTTGCAACCTTAGAACACATATATGCATGATTTAATCACTATGAATTTTTTTTGACAGTCTTAGAACATATATATGCATGATTGAATCACTATGATTGATTGATTGAATCACTATTAAAGTTTACGGCTCTAGAACACATATCTGCTTGATTGAATCACTATTAAAGTTTCTTGACAGCCTTAGAACACATATATGCATGATTGAATCACTATAAAAAAAAATTGATAGCTTTAGAACACATTTATGCTTTATTGAATCACTATAAAAATTTTTTGAGAGCTTTAGAACACATATATGCATGATTGAATCACTATGAATTTTTTTTGACAGCCTTAGAACATATATTTGAATACAACCTTAGAACATATATATGCATGATTGAATCACTATCAAATTTTTTTGATAGCTTCATAATAAGTATATGCATGATTGAATCACTATGAATTTTTTTTGACAGCTTTAGAACACGTATATGTATAATTGAACCTTAGAACACATATATGCATGATTGAATCACTATAAAAAAAATTTGACAGCCTTACAACACATATATGCATGATTGAATCACTATGAAATTTTTTTGATAGCTTTAGAACACATATATGCATGATTGAATCACTATGAAAGTTTTTTGACAGACTTATAAGACATATAAACATGATTGAATCACTATGAAGTTTTTTTTGACAGCTTTCGAACACATATATGCTTTATTGAATCACTATGAAATTTTTTTGACAGCTTTAAAACACATATATGCATGATTGAATCACTATGAAATTTTTTTGACGGCCTTAGAAAAAATATATGCATGATTGAGTGACTATAAAAAAAATTTGACAGCTTTATAACACATATATGTATGATTGAATCACTATAAAATTTTTTTGGCAGCCTTCTAACACATATATGCATGACTGAATCACTATGAATTGTTTTTGAGACATTTAGAACATATTTTTGATGATATATGTGTTCAAAGGTAGTAAAAAAAAAATTCATAGTGATTCAATCATGCATATATGTGTTCTAAGGCTTTTTAACGAAATTGCATAGTGATTCAATCATGCATATATGTGTTTTAATGTTCTCAAAAATTACGTTGTGATTCAATCATGCATATATGTATTTTAAGGCTGTCAAAAAAATTTTATAGTTATTCACTCATGCATATATGTATTCATAGAGATTTAATCATGCATATATATGATCTAAGGCTGTCAAAAAAAAATCATATTTATTTAATCACGCAAATTTGAGTTGTATGCCTGTCAAAAAAATTCATAGTGATTCTATCATACATATATGTGTTCTTTGGCTGTCAAAAAAATATTCATAGTGATTCAATCATGCATATATGTGTTCTAAGGTTGTCAAAAAAAAAATTTATAGTCATTCAATCTTGCATATAAGTGTTCTAAGGTAGTAAAAAATAATTTCTAGTGATCCAGTCATGCATATATGTGTTATAATGCTGTCAAAAAAAATTCATAGTGACACAATCATGCATTATGTTGTCTAAGTCTGTAAAAAAAATTCATAGTGATGCATATATGTGTTCTAAGGCTGTCAAAAAAAATTCAGAGTGATTCAATCATGGATACATGTGTTCTAAGGCTGTCAAAAAAATTCCATAGTGATTAAATCATGCATATATATGATCTAAAGATGTCAAAATAATTTCAAAGTGACTAAATCATGCATATATGAGATCTATGGCTCTAAAAAAAAATTCAAAGTGATTCAATCATGCATATTTGTGTTTATGGATGTAAAAAAAAATCATATTGATTCAAGAATACATATATGTGTTCCAAGGCTGTAAAAAAAATTTCATAATGATTCAATCTTGCATATATGTGTTCTAAGGTAGTAAAAAAAAATTCAAGCGATTCTAGCATGCATATATGTTTTCTAAGGTAGTCAAAAAAAAATTTCTAGTGATTCAATCGTGTATATATGTTTTCTCAGGTAGTCAAAAAGAAAATTTATAGCGATTCAATCATGCATATATATGTTTTAAGGCAGTCAAAACAATTAATAGTGATACAATCATGTATATATGCCTTGTAAGGCTGTCAATTTTTTTTTATAGTGATTCAATCATGAATATATGTGTTCTAAGGCTGTAAAAAAAAAATCATAGTGATTCAATCATGCATATATGTGTTCTAAGGCTGTCAAAAAAAAATCATAGTGATTCATTCACTCATATATATGATCTAAGGCTGTCAATAAAATGTTATAGTGATTCAATCGAACATATCTGTGTTCTAAGGATGTCAAAAAAGTTTTATAGTGATTAAATCATGCATATATGTGTTATAAGGTTCTAAAAAAAAATCATAGTGATTCAATCATGCGTAAATGTGTTCTAAGGCTTTCAAAAAAATTTCAAAGTAATATAGTCATGCATAAATGTCTTCTAAGGGTGTCTAAAAAATTTTCATAGTGATTCAATCATACATATATATGTTGTAACTCTGTTAAAAAAATCTCATATTGACTCAATCATGCATATATATGTTCTAAGGCTATAAAAAAAAATTCATAGTGATTCAATCATGTATATATGTGTACTAAGTATGTCAAAAAAAATTTATTGTAACTCAATCATGCGTATGTGTGGTCTAACATTGTCAAAAAAATTGCATAGCGACTCAATCATGCATATATTTGTTCTAACATTGTCAAAAAAAATTCATAGTGATTCAATCAAGCATATATGTGTTCTAAGACTGTCAAAAAATTTTTGTAGTGATTCAATCATGCATATATGTGTTCCACGGTTGTCAAAAAAATTTCATGGTGCTTTTATCATGCATGTATGTGTTCTAAGGCTGTAAAAAAAAAATCATACTGATTCAATTATGTATATTTGTGTTCTAAGGCTTCAAAAAAAAATCATAGTGATTCAATCAAGCCTATATTTGTTCTAAGGCTGTCCAAAAAATTTTATATTGACTCAATCACGTAGATATGTGTTCTAAGTTACTCAAAGTTTTTTTATAGTGATTTAATAAAGCATATATGTGTTGTAATGCTGCCAAATAAAATTTGTAGTTATTGAATCTTGCATATATATGTTTAAGGTTGTCATAAAAATTTCATTGCGATTCAATCAAGGATCTATGTGTTCTAAGGCTGTTAAAAAATTTTGTTGTGATTATTCAATCATGCATAGATGCGTTATAAGGCGGTCAAAAAACATTTCATAGTGATTCAACCTTGCATATATATGTTCTAAAGCTGTCAAAAAAAATTTGTAGTGATTATTTGTGTTCTAGGGTTGTCAACAAAAATTTGTAGTGATTCAATCGTGCATATATATGTGTTCTAATGCTGTAAAAAAAAATCATAGTGATACAGTCATGCATATATGTTGTCTAAGGTTGTAAAGAAAATTTCATAGTAATTCAATCATGCATATTTTTGTACAAAGGCTTTTAAAAAAAATTCATAGTGACTCAATCATGCTTATATGTATTCTTTGGCTGTCAAAAAAAATTCAAACTCAATCATACATATATGTGTTCTAATGTTGTAAAAAAAAAATCATAGAGATGCAATTATGCAAATATATGTTCTACAGCTATAAAAAAATTTCATAGTGATTCAATCATGCATATATGTGTTCTAAGGCTGTCAAAAAAATTACATAGTGATTCAATCATGCTTATATGTATTCTACGGTTGTTAAAAAAAATTTATGAAGATTCAATCATGCATATATTTGTTCTAATGTTGTAAAAAAAAAATCATAGAGATTCAATCATGCATATATGTGTTCTAAGGCTGTCAAAAAAATTTCACAGTGATTCAATCATGCATATAAGTGTTCTAAGGCTGTCAAAAAAAGTTCAAATTCAATCATGCATATATGTGTTCTAATGCTGTCAATAAAATTCCATAGTGATTCATTCATTTATTCATATATATGTTCTATGAATGTAAAAAAAAATCATTGTGATTCGATCACACATATATGTGTTCTAAGGCTATAAAAAAAAATTATTTGTGATTCAATCATGCATATATGTGTTCTAATGCTTTCAATAAAATTTTATAATGATTAAATCATGCATATGTGTGGTCTAATGCTGTCAATTTTTTTTAAAGAGATTCAATCATGCATATATGTGTTCTAAGGCTGCCAATTTTTTTTTATAGTGATTCAATCATGCATATATGTGTTTTAATGCTATCAACAAAACTTTATGGTGCTTCAATAATGCATATATGTCTTCTAAGGTTGTAAAAAAAAAATTCATAGTGATTCAATTGTCCATATATGTGTTCTAAGGCTGTCATAAAAATTGCATAGTGATTCAATCATGCATGTATGTATCTAGGGTTGTCAAAAAAAATTTATGATCTAAGGATGTCAAAAAAATTCATACTGATTTAATCATGCATATATATGATCTAAGGCTGTCAAAAAAAATTTATAGTGATTCAATCATGCATATTTGAGTTCTATCGCTGTGAAAAAATTTCATAGTGATTTTGTCATGCATATATGTGATCTATGGCTGTAAAAAAAAAGTCATAGTGATTCATTTGTACATATTTCTGTTCTAAGGTTGTCAAAAAAAATTTCTAGTGATTCAATCATGCTTATATGTGTTCTAAGGTAGTCAAAAAAAATTTTGTGTGAATCAGTCATGCATATATGTGTTCTAATGCTCTCAAAAAAAAGTTGTAGTGACACAATCATGCATATATGTTGTCTAAGTTTGTCAAAAAAAATCATACTGATTCAATCATGGATATATGAGTTATAATGCTGTCAAAAAAATTCCATAGTGATTCAATCATGCATATATGTGTTCTAAGGGTGTCAAAAAAAATCCATAGTGATTCAATCATGCACATATGTGATTTAAGATGTCAAAAAAAATTCATAGTGATTCAATCATGCATATATGTGATGTATGGCTGTAAAAAAAAATCAAAGTGATACAATCATGCATATTTTTGTTATAAGGATGTAAAAAAAAAATCATAATGATTCAATAATGCATATTTGTATTCTAAGGCTGTAAAAAAATTTCATAGTGATTCAATCTTGCGTATGTGTGTTGTAAGGTAGTCAAAAAAAATTCAAGTGATTCTATCATGCATATATGTTTTCTAAGGTAGTTAAAAAAAATTTCTAGTGATTCGATCATGCATATATGTGTTCTCAGGTAGTCAAAAAAAATAATTAGTGATACAATCATGTATATATGTCTTCTAAGGCTGTAAAAAAAAAATCATAATGATTCAATGACTAATATATGTGTTCTAAGGCTGTAAAAAAAATGATATAGTGATTCAATCGGCCATATGTGTTCTAAGGTTGTCAAAAAAGTTTCATAGTGCTTTAATCAGGCATATATGTGTTATAAGTTTGTCAAAAAAAAATCATAGTGATTCAATCGGGCATAACTGTGTTCTAAGGCTATAAAAAAAAAATCAAAGTGATACAATCACGCATATATGTGTTCTAAGATAGTCTAAAAAAATTCAAAGTGATACAATCACGCATATATGTTGTAAGGCTGTCAAAAATTTTTTATAGTGACTCAATCATGCATATATATGTTCTAAGGCTGTAAAAAAAAAATCATAGTGATTCAATCATGCTTATATGTGTTCTAAGGCTGTCAAAAAAAATTCATAGTAACTCAATCATGCGTATGTGTGGCCTAACATTGTCAAAAAAAAATCATAGTGACCTATCATTCGTATATGTGTTCTAACATTGTCAAAAAAAATTTATAGTGATTCAATCAAGCATATATGTGTTCTAAGACTGATTATTCAATCATGGATAGATGCGTTCTAAGGATGTCAAAAAAATTTCTTAGTGATTCAATCTTGCAAATATATGTTCTAAAGGTGTCAATTTTTTTTGTGACTGTATGTGTTCAAGGGTTGTCAACAAAAACTTGTAGTGATTCAATTGTGCATATATATGTGGTCTAAGGGTGTCAAAAAAAATTCAGAGTGATAAAGTCGTGCATATATGTTGTCTAAGGTTGAAAGGAAATTTCATAGTGATTCAATCATGCATATTTTTGTTCAAAGACTTTTAAAAAAAATTCATAGTGATTCAATCATGCATATAATTGTTCAAAGACTGTCAAAAAAATTTCAAATTCAATCATGCATATAATTGTTCAAAGACTGTCAAAAAAATTTCAAATTCAATCATGCATATATGTGTTCTAAGGCTGTCAAAAAAAAATCATAGTAACTCAATCATGCGTATGTGTGGTCTAACATTGTAAAAAAAAAATCATAGTGACCTAATCATGCATATATGTGTTCTAACATTGTCAAAAAAAATTCATAGTGATTCAATCACGCATATATGTGTTCTAAGACTGTAAAAAAAAATTCATAGTGATTCAATCGTGCATATATGTGTTTCACGGTTGTAAAAAAAAATTCATAGTGCTTTTATCATGCATATATATGTTCTAAGCCACTCAAAAAAATTTCATAGTGATTCAATCATACATATTTGTGTTCTAAGGCTTCAAAAAAAATTCACAGTGATTCAATCAAGCATATATTTGTTCTAAGCCTGTCCAAAAAAATTTAGTCATTCAATCACGCAAATATGTGTTCTAAGTTACTAAAAAAAAAATTATAGTGATTCAATCATGCATATTTAATGTGTTGTAATGCTGTCAAAAAAGTTTTGTAGTTATTCAATCATGTGTATATGTGTTTAAGGTTGTCATAAAAATTTCATAGCGATTCCATCAAGGATATATGTGTTCTAAGTCTGTCAAAAAAAATTTGTTGTGATTATTCAATCATGCATAGATGCATTCTAAGTCTATCAAAAAAATTTCATATTGATTCAATCTTGCATACAAATGTTCTAAAGTTGTCAAAAAAAATTTGTAGTGATTATATGTGTCCAAGGGTTGTCAAAAAAAATTTGTAGTGATTCAATCGTGCATATATGTATGTTCTACTGCTGTCAAAAGAAAATCATAGTGATACAGTCATGCATATATGTTGTCTAAGGTTGTAAAGAAAATTTTATAGTGATTCAATCTTGCATATTTTTGTTCAAAGGCTTTTAAAAAAAAATCATAGTGATTCAATCATGCATATAATTGTTCTAAGGTTGTCTAAAAAAATTCAAATTCTATCATTCATATCATAGAGATTAAATAATGCATATATGTGTTCTACGACTGTCAAAAAAAATTCATAGTGATTTAATCCTTCATATTTGTGTTCTAAGGTTGTCAAACAAATCTTCATAGTGATTCAATCATGCATATGTATGTTCTACGATTGTCAAAAAAATTTCCTAGAGATTCAATCATGCATATATTTGTTCTAATGCTGTAAAAAAAAATTCATAGAGATTCAATCATGCATATATGTGTTCTATGGCTGTCAAAAATTTCATAGTCATTCAATAATGTATATATGTGTTCTACGGTTGTCAAAAAATATTTATTATGATTCAATCGTGCATATATCTATTCTAATGCTGTAAAAAAAAAATCATAGTGATTCAATCATGCATATATGTGTTCTAAGGATGTCAAAAAAAATTCATAGTGATTCAATCATGCATATGTGTTCTAATGCTGTTAAAAAAATTCACAGTGATTCAATCATGCATATATGTGTTCTAAGGATGTCAAAAAAAGTTTATAGTGATTCAATCATGCATATATGTGTTCTAATTCTGTTGAAAAAAATTCACAGTGATTCAATCATGCACATATGTGTTCTAATGCTGTCAAAAGACATTATATAGTGATTCAATCATGCATATATGTGTTTTAAGGCTATCAAAGAAATTATATAGTGATTCAATCATGCATATATGTGTTTTATGGCTGTCAAAAAAAATTCATGGTGATTCAATCATGCATATATGTGTTCTAAGGGTGTCAAAAATTTATAGTGATTCAATATTGTATATATGTGTTCTACGGTTGTCAAAAAAAATTCATTGTGATTCAATCGTGCATATATGTGTTCTAATGATGTAAAAAAAATTTCATTGTGATTCAATCATGCATATATGTGTTCTAAGGCTATCGCAAAAATTTGATAGTGATTCAATCATGTAGATATGTGTTTTACCGTTGTCAAAAAAAAATTATAGTGATTTAATAATGCATATATGTGTTCTAATGCTGTCAAAAAATTTTTATAGTGATTCAATCATGCATATATGTGTTTTGAGGCTGTCTAAAAAATTTCATAGTTATTCAATCATGCAGATATGTGTTCTAAGTTATTCAAAAAAAAATTATAGTGATTCAATCAAGCATACATGTGTTGTAATGCTGTCAAAAATTTTTTGTAGTTATTCAATCATGCATATATGTGTCTAAATCTCTCAAAAAAAATTCATAGTGATTCAATCAAGGATATATGTGTTCTTATGCAGTCCAAAATTTTTTGTTGTGATTATTCAATCATGCATTGATGCTTAAATCACATATATAAAAAGATTTTGACACCTTTATAACACATATATGTATGATTGAATAACTATAAAAAAATTTTGATAGCCTTCTAACACATATATGCATGATTAAATCACTATGAAATTTTTTTGAGAGATTTAGAACATATTTTTGATGATAAATGTGTTCTAAGGTACTAAAAAAAAAATCATAGTGATTCAATCATGCATATATGTGTTCTAAGGCATTTAAAAAAATTGAATAGTGATTCAATCATGCATATATGTGCTTTAGGGTTGTAAAAAAAATTGCATAGTGATTCAATCATGCATATATGAATTCTAAGGCTGTCAAAAGACATTCAAAGTGATTCAATCATCCATATATATGATCTAAGGATTTCAAAAAAATTCATAGAGATTTAATCATGCATATATATGATCTAAGGCTGTAAAAAAAAAATCATATTTATTCAATCATGCAAATTTGAGTTCTATGCCTGTCAAAAAAATTCATAGTGATTCTATCGTGCATATATGTGTTCTAAGGCTGTCGAAAAAATTTCATGGTGATTCAATCATGCATATATCTATTCTAAGGTTGTCAAAAAAAATTATAGAGATTCAATCATGCATATATGTGTGATAAGGTTGTAAAAAAAAAGTTCTAGTGATTCAGTCATGCATATATGTGTTATAATGATGTCAAAAAAAATTCATAGTGATATAATCATGCATATATGTTGTCTAAGTCTGTAAAAAAAAACATAGTGATTCAATCATGCATATATGTGTTCTAAGGCTGTCAAAAAAATTCCACAGTGATTCAATCATTGATACATGTGTTATAAGGCTGTCAAAAAAATGTTATGGTGATTCAATCGGCCATATGTGTTCTAAGGTTGTCTCAAAAGTTTCATAGTGATTCGATTGGGCATATATGTGTTATAAGGTTGTCAAAAAAAATCATAGTGATTCGTTCGTCCATAAATGTGTTCTAAGGCTGCCAAAAAAAATTCAAAGTGATACAATCATGCATATATGTGTTCTAAGGTAGTCTAAAAAATGTCATAGTGATTCAATCATGCATATATATGTTGTAAGGCTGTCAAAAAAAATTCATAGTGACTCAATTATGTATATATGTGTTCTAAGGCTGTAAAAAAAAATTCATAGTAACTCAATTATGCGTATGTGTGACCCTACATTGTCAAAAAAAAATCATAGTGACCTAATCATGCATATGTGTTCTAACATTGTAAAAAAAAAATCATAGTGATTCAATCAAGCATATATGTGTTCTAAGACTGATTATTCAATCATGCATAGATGCATTCTAAGCCTGACAAAAAAAATTCATGGTGATTCAATCTTGCAAATATATGTACTAAAGCTGTCAAATTTTTTTTTTGTGATTATATGTGTTCAAGGGTTGTCAACAAAAATTTATAGTGATTGAATCATGCATATATAGGTGTTCTAATGCTGTAAAAAAAAAATCAGAGTGATACAGTCATGCATATATGTTGTCTAAGGTTGTAAAGAAAATTTCGTAGTGATTCAATCATGCATATTTATGTTCAAAGGCTTTTAAAAAAAAATCATATTGATTCAATCATGCATATAATTGTTTTAAGCCTGTCAAAAATATTTCAAATTCAACCATGCATATATGTGTTCTAAGCATGTCAAAAAAAATTCATAGCGACCTAATCATGCGTATGTGTGGTCTAACATTGTCAAAAAAAAATCATAGCAACCTAATCATGCGTATATGTGTTCTAACATTGTAAAAAAAAAATCATAGTGATTCAGTCAAGCATATATGTGTTATAAGACTCTCAAAAAAGTTTCATAGTGATTCAATTATGCATATATGTGTTCCACGGTTGCCAAAAAATTTCATAGTGCTTTTATCATAAATATATATGTGTTCTAAGGCTCGCAAAAAAACTTCATAGTGATTCAATCATGCATGTTTGGGTTCTAAGGCTTCAAAAAAAATTGACAGTTATTCAATCAAGCATATATTTGTTATACGGCTCTCCAAAAAATTTTATAGTGATTCAATCACGCAGATATGTGTTCTAAGTTACTCAAAAAAAATTATAGTGATTCAATTAAGCATATATGTGTTGTAATGCTGTCAAAAAAATTTCATAGTGATTCAATCTTGCATATATGTGTTTAAGGTTGTCATAAAAATTTCATAGTGAGTCAATCAAGGATATATGTGTTCTAAGGCTGTCAAAAAAATTTTGTTGTGATTATTCAATCATGCATAGATGTGTTCTAAGGCTGTCAAAAAAAATTCATAGTGATTCAATCTTGCATATATATGTTCTAAAATTGTCAAAATTTTGTTGTTGTGATTATATGTGTTGAAGGGTTGTCAACAAAAATTTGAAGTGATTCAATCATGCATATATATGTGTTCTAATGCTATAAAAAAAAATCATAGTGATACAATCATGCATATATGTTGACTAAGGTTGTAAAGAAAATTTTATAGTGATTCAATCGTGCATATTTTTGTTCAAAGGCTTTTAAAAGAATTTCATAGTGATTGTCAAAAAAATTTCAAATTCAATCATGCACATATGTGTTCTAATGTTGTCAAAAAAAAATCATAGAGATTAAATAATGCATATATGTGTTCCACGGCTGTCAAAAAATTTTCATAGTGATTCAATCATGCATATATGTGTTATAAGGCTGTCAAAAAAATCTTCATAGTGATTCAATCATGCATATATGTGTTATACGGTTGTCGAAAAAATTTCATAGAGATTCAATCATGCATATATTTGTTCTAATGCTGTCAACAAAATTTCGTAGAGATTGAATCATGCATATATCTGTTCTAATGTTGTAAAAAAAAATCATTGTGATTCAATCATGCATATATGTGTTCTAAGGATGTCAAAAAAATTTCATAGTGATTCAATCATGCATATATGTGTTCTAATGTTAAAAAAAATCACACTGATTCAATCATGCATATATGTGTTCTAATGCTGTAAAAAAAATTTCATTGTGATTCAATCATGCATATATGTGTTCTAAGGCTATCAAAAACATTATATAGTGATTCAATCATGCATATATGTGTTCTAACGCTGTCAAATAACATTCAAAGTGATTCAATCATGCATATATGTGTTCTAAGGCTGTCAAAAAAATTCAAAGTGATTCAATCATGCATATATGTGTTCTAGGGCAGTCAAAAAAACTTTATTGTGATTCAATTGTGCATATAAGTGTTCAAATGCTGTTAAAAAAAGATTCTTAGATATTCAATCATGCATATAAGTGTTCTAAGGCTATCACAAAAATTTCATAGTGATTCAATCATGTAGATATGTGTTCTAACATTGTCAAAAAAAATTTATAATGATTTAATAATGCATATATGTGTTATAATGCGGTCAACAATTTTTTATAGTGATTCAATCATGCATATATGTGTTTTAAGGCTGTCCAAAAAATTCTATAGTGATTCAATGATGCAGATATGTGTTCTAAGTTACTCAAAAAAAATTTATAGTGATTCAACCAAGCATATATGTGTTGTAATGCTGTCAAATAAATTTTGTAGTTATGCAATCATGCATATATGTGTTTAAGGTTGTCATAAAAATTTCATAGTGTCTCAATCAAGGATATATGTGTTCTAAGGCTGTCAAAAATTTTTTGTTGTGATTACTTAATCGTGCATAGATGCTTTCTAAGGCTGTCAAAAAATTTTCATAGTGATTCAATCTTGCATATATATGTTCTAAAGTTGTCAAAAAAAAAAATTTGTGATTATATGTGTTCAAGGGTTGTCAACAAAAATTTGAAGTGATTCAATCGTCCATATATATTTATTCTAAAGCAGTAAAAAAAAAATCATCGTGATACAGTCATGCATATATATTGTCTAAGGTTGTAAAGAAAATTTTATAGTGATTCAATCATGCACATTTTTGTTCAAAAGCTTTTAAAAAAATTTCACAGCGATTCAATGATGCATATAATTGTTCTAAGGTTGTGAAAAAAAATTCAAATTCAATCATGCATATATCTGTTCTGATGCTGTCAAAAAAAATTCATAGAAATTAAATAATGCATATATGTGTTCTACGACTGTCAAAAAATTTCATAGTGATTCAATCTTTCATATATGTGTTCTAAGGTTGTCAAAAAAATCTTCATAGTGATTCAATCATGCATATATGTGTTCTACGGTTGTCAAAAAAAATCATAGAGATTTAATCATGCATATATTTGTTCTAATGAAATAAAAAACCTTTTAGAGAGATTCTATCATGCATATATGTGTACTAAGGTTCTCAAAAGTTTTATAGTGATTCAATAATGTATATATGTGTTCTACGGTTGTCAAAAAATATTCATTGTGATTCAATCATGCATATATGTGTTCTAATGCTGTCAAAAAAATTCATAGTTCTTCAATCATGCTTATATGTGTTCTAAGGATTTTAAAAAAATTTCATAGTGATTCAATCATGCATATATGTGTTCTAGTGCTGTTAAAAAAAAACCACAGTCATTCAATCATGCATATATGGGTTCTAATGCTGTAAAAAAAATCAGTGATTGAATCAAGCATATATGTGTGCTATTGCTGTCAAAATCATTATATAGAGATTCAATCATGTGTATATGTGTTCTAAGGCTGTCAAAAAAAATTCATAGTGATTGATTCATGCATATATCTGTTCTAAGGCTGTCAAAATTTTTTTATAGTGATTTAATAATGTATATATGTGTTCTACGGTTGTCAAAAAAATTTCATTATGATTCAATCGTTCATATATGTGTTCTAATGCTGTAAAAAAAAATTCATAGTGATTCAATCATGCATATATGTGTTCTAAGGCTATCACAAAAATTTCATAGTTATTCTATCATGTAGATATGTGTTCTATCCTTGTCAAAAAAAAATTCTAGTGATTTAATAATGCATATATGTGTTCTAATGCTGTCAAAAAAAATTTATAGTGATTCAATCATGCATATATGTGTTTTAAGACTGTCTAAAAAACTTCATAGTGATTGAATCATGCATATATGTGTTCTAAGGCTATCAAAAACATTATATAGTGATTCAATCATGCATATATGTGTTCTAAGGCTATCAAAAAAATTTGATAGTGATTCAATCATTCATATGTGTTATTAGGCGGTTAAAAAAATATCATAGTGATTCAATCATGCATATATATGTCCTAAGGCTGTCAAAAAAATTTCATATATGTGTTCTAAGGCTGTCAAAAAAATTACATAGTGATTCAGTCATGTATATATGTGTTCTAAGTCTATCAAAAATATTTCATAGTGATTCAATCATGTATATTTGTGTTCTAAGGCGGTCAAAAAAAAAACAATAGTGATTCAATCATTCATATATTTTTTCTAAGGCTGTCAAAAAAATTTCATAGTGACTCAATCAAGCATATATGTGTTCTAAGACTGTCAAAAGAATTTCATAGTGATTCATTCATGCATATATGTGTTTTAAGGCTATCAATTTTTTTTTATAGTGACTTAATCATGCATATATGTGTTCAAAGACTATCAAAAAAATTTCATAGTGATTCAACAATGCATATTTGTGTTCTAAGGCAGTAAAAAAATATTCATAGTGATTCAATCATGCATATATGTGTTCTAAGGTTGTGAAAAAAAAATTATAGTGATTCAATCATGCTTATATGTGTTGTAAGGCTGTCAAAAAAATTATATAGTGATTCAATCAAGCATATATGTGTTGTAAGGCTGTCAAACAAATTTGATAGAGATTCAATCATGCATATATGTGTTCCGAGGCTGTCAAAAAAGTTTCATAGTGATTCCATCATGCATATATGTGTTCTAAGGCTGTCAAAAAAATTCATAGTGATTCAATCATCTATATATGTGTTCTAATGCTATCAAGAAAATTTCATAGAGATTCAATCACATATATGTGTTCTAAGGCTACAAAAAAACTTTCATAGTGATTCAATCATGCATATATGTGTTCTAAGGCAGTAAAAAAAAATTGATAGTGATTCAATCATTCATATATTTGTTCTAATGCTATCAAACAAAATTCATAGAGATTCAATCATAAATATATGTGTTCTAGGGCAATAAAATTTTTTTCAAAGTGATTGAATCATGCATATATGTGTTCTAATGCTGTCAAAAAAATTTGAGTGATTCAATAATGCATATATGTGTTCAAAGACTATCAAAAAAAATTCATAGTGGTTCAATAATGCATATTTGTGTTCTAAGGCAGCAAAAAAAAATTCATAGTGATTCAATCATGCATATATGTGTCTAAGGCTGTGAAAAAAAATATATAGTGATTCAATCATGCTTATATGTGTTGTAAGGCTGTCAAGAAAATATATAGTGATTCAATCAAGCATATATGTGTTCTAAGCCTGTCAAAATTTTTTAATAGAGATTCAATCATGCATATATGAGTTCCGAGGTTGTCAAAAAAGTTTCATAGTGATTCCATCATGCATATATGTGTTCTATGGCTGTAAAAAAAAAATCATAGTAATTAAATCATCTATATATGTGTTCTAAGGCTGTCAAAAAACTTTCATAGTGATTCAATCATACATATATGTGATTCAATCAAGCTTATATGTTGTTTAAGGATGTCAAATTTTTTTATAATTATTCAATCATATGTATATGTGTTCTAATGCTATTAAAAAAATTTCATAGAGATTCAATCATGCATATATGTGTTCTAAGGCAGTCAAATAAATTTCATAGTGATTCAATCATTCATATATTTGTTCTAATGTTGTCAAACAAAATTCATAGAGATTCAATCATAAATATATGTGTTCTAAGGCTATAATTTTTTTTTCAAAGTGATTCAATCATGCATATATGTGTTCTAATGCTGTCAAAAAAAATTGAGTGCTTTAATAATGCATATATGTGTTCTACGTCTGTCAAAACAATTACATAGGGATTCAATCATGTGTATATGTGTTCTAAGGCTGTAAAAAAAAAATCATACTGATTCAATCAATCACATATATGTTCTACGGCTGTAAAAAAAAATCATATTGATTAAATCATGCAGATATGTATTCTCTAATGTCTTAAAAAAAAAATTGTAGTGATTCAATCATGAATATCTGTGTTCTATGGCTATCAAAAAAAATTTATAGTGATTCAATCAAGCATATATGTGTTCCAAGGGTGTCAAAAAAACCTTACAGTGATTCAATCATGCATATATGTAATCTAAGGTTGTCAAAAAAAATTCATAGTGATTCAATCATATAAATATGTGTTCTAAGGCTCTCAAAAACATTTCATAGTGAATCAATCATACATATTTGCATTCTAAGGCTGTCAAAAAAATTCATAGTGATTCAATCTTGCATATATATGTTCTAAGAATGTCAAAAAAAAATCATAGTGATTCAATCATGCAGACATGTGTTCTAAGGTTGAAAAAAAAAAGTTATTTTTATTCAATCATGCATATATGTGTTCTAATGCTGTGATTTTTTTTTTATAGAGATTCAATCAATCACATATATGCTCTAAGGCTGTCAAAAAAAATTAATAGTGATTCAATCATGCGTATATGTGTTCTATGGCTGTCAAAAATTTTTTATAGTGATACGATTATGCATATATGTGTTCTAAGGCTGTAAAAAAAATCATTATGATTCTATCATGCATATGTGTTCTAATGCTGTCAGTAAAATTTTAGTGATTAAATCAAGCATATGAGTGTTTTAATGCTATCAAATTTTTTTTATAGAGATTCAATCATGCATATATGTGTTCTAAGACTGCCAAAAAAAAATTATAGTGATTCAATCATGCATATATGTGTTGTAATGCTGTCAACAATATTTTATAGTGATTCAATCATACTTATATATGTTCTAAGTCTGTCAGAAAAATTATATAGTGATTCAATCATGCATATATGTGTTCTAAGGCTGTCAAAAAAAATTCATAGTGATTCAATCAAGCATATATGTTTTCTAAGGCTGTCACAAAAATTTCATAGTGATTTAATCTTTAGGATATGTGTTCTAACGTTGTCAAAAAAAAATTATAGTGATTTAATCATGCATATATGTGTTCTAATGTTGTCAAAAAAAATTGTAGTGATTCAATCATGTATATAAGTGTTTTAAGGCTGTTGAAATTTTTTTATAGTGATTCCATCACGCATATATAAGTTCTAAAGCTGTCAAAAAAAATTTTTAGTGATATAATCATGCATATATGTTTTCTAAGGCTGTCAAAAACAATTCATAGTGATTGAATCATGCATACATAAGTTCTACGTTGTCAAAAAAAATTTATAGTGATTCAATCATGCATATATGTGTTCTAAGGTTGTCAAAAAAAATTCATATTGATTCAATCATTGATATATGTGTTCTAAGGCTGTCATAAAAATTTCATAGTGATTCAATCATTCATAAATGTGTTCTAAGGTTATCAAAAAAAATCATAGTGATTCAATCATGCATATATGTGTCCTAAGGTTTTGAAAAAAAAATCATAGAGATTCAATAATGCATATATGTTCTACCGTTGTAAAAAGAATTCATAGTGATTAAATCATGCATATATGTGTTCTAATGCTGCCAAATTTTTTTTATAGAGATTCAATCCTGCATAAATGTGTTCTAATGCTGCCAATTTTTTTTTATAGAGATTCAATCCTGCATGTATGTGTTCTAATGCTTTCAAAATAAATTTAGAATGATTGAATCAAGCATATATGTGGCCTAAGGTTGTCAACAAAATTTTATAGTGTTTTAATAATGAATATATGTTTTACGGTTGTCAAAAAAAAATTATAGTGATTTAATCATGCATATATGTGTTCTAATGCTGTCAATAAAATTTCATAGTGATTAAATCATGCATATATGTGTTCTAATGCTGGCAAAAAAAAATTATAGTGATTCAATCATTCTTATATGTGTTCTAAGGCTGTAAAAATATTTTTGTAGTGATTCAATCTTGCATATATGTGTTCTAAGGCAGTCAAAAAAAATTCATAGTGATTCAATCATGCAAATCTGTTCGAAGACTATCAAAAAATTTCCATAGTGATTTAATCTTTCATATATGTGTTCAAAGGCTGTCAAAAAAAATTTATAGTAATTCAATGATGCATATATGTGTTCTAAGGATGTCATAAAAATTTCATAGTGATTCAGTCATGCATATATGGGTTCTAAGACTGTCAAAAAAAATGCATAGTGATTCAATCATGCATATATGTGCCCTAAGGTTTAAAAAAAAATTCATAGAGATTCAATAATGCATATATGTTCTACGGTTGTCAAAAAAACTCATAGTGATTCAATCATGAATATATGTGTTCTAGTGCTGTCAATTTTTTTTATAAAGATTCAATCATGCATATATGTGTTATAATGTTGCCAAAAAAATTTCATAGTGATTCAATCATGCATATATGTGTTTTAATGTTGTAAATAAATTTTCCTAGTGATTAAATCTTGCATATATGTGTTCTAATGCTGTCAAAAAAATGTATAGTGATTCAATCATGCATATATGTGTACTAAGGCTGTCAAAAAAAATTCATAGTGAATCAATCGTGCATATATGTGTTCTAAGATTGTCATAAAAATTTCATAGTGATTCAATCATGCAGACATGTGTCCTAAGGCTGTCAAAAAAAAATCATAGTGATTCAATCATGCATACATGTGTTCTATTGCTGTCCAAAAAAGTTCATAAGGATTGAATCATGCATATATGTGTTATAGGCTGTCAAAAAAAAATCATAGTGAATCAATCATGCATATATGTGTTATAAGACTATCAAAAAAATTATATAGTGATTCAATCATGCATATATGTGTTCTAAGTCTGTCAACAATTTTTCATAGTGATTCAATCATGCATATATGTGTTCTAAGGATGTCATAAAAATTTTATAGGGATTCAATTATGCATATATGTGGCCTAAGGTTGTCAAAAAAAAATTCATAGTGATTCAAGCATGCATATATGTGGTCTAATGCTGTCAAAAAAATTTCATAGAGATTAAATCATGCATATAGTTTTAATGATGCCATAAAAAATTCAAAGGATTCATTTATGCATATATGTGTTCTAATGCTGTAAAAAAAAATTCATAGTGATTCAATCATGCATATATGTGTTATAGGCTGTCAAAAAAATTTCATTCTGATTCAATCATGCATATATATGTTCTAATGGGGTCAAAAAAATTTCATAGTGATTCAATCTTGCATATATGTGTTCTAATGCTGTGAAAAAAATTTCATAGTGATTCAATCATGCATATATCGGTTCTAATGCTGCCAAAAAAAATTAATAGTGATTCAATCATGCATATATGTGTTCTAAGGCTATAAAAAAAATTCATAGTGATTGAATCATGCATATATGTGTTCAAATTCTGTTAAAATATATCGTTGTGAGTCAATCATGCATATATATGTTCTAAGGTTGTCAAAAAAATTCCATAGTGATTCAATGATGCATATTTGTGTTCCAAGGCTGTCAAAAATTTTTTGTTGTGATTCAATCATGCATATATGTGTTTTAAGGCTGTCAAAAAAATTTGATAGTGATTCAATCATGCATATATGTGTTCTAAGACTGTCAAAAAAATTATATATGGATTCAATCATGCATATATGTGTTCTAATGCTTTCAAAATAAATTTATAATGATTGAATCAAGCATATATGTGGCCTAAGGTTGTCAACAAAAATTCATAGTGATTTATAATTGAATATATGTTTTACAGTTGTCAAAAAAATTTCATAGTGATTTAATCATGTATATATATGTTCTAATGGTGTAAAAAAAAATCATAGTGATTAAATCATGCATATATATGTTGTAATGCTGGAAATTTTTTTTTATAGTGATTCAATCATGCATATATGTGTTCTAAAGCTATCAAAAAAAATTCATAGAGATTCAATCATGCATATATCTGTTCTAATGCTGCCAAAAAAAATTCATAGTGATTCAATCATGCATATATGTGTTCTAAGGCTATAAAGAAAAAATCATACTGATTCAATCATGCATATATGTGTTCTAATTCTGTCAAAATATATCGTTGTTAGTCAATCATGTATATATATGTTCTAAGGCTGTCAAAAAAATTCCATAGTGATTCAATCATGCATGTATGTGTGTTCCAAGGCTGTCAAAAAAATTTTGTTGTGATTCAATCATGCATATATGTGTTCTAAGGCTGTAAAAAAAAGTTCATAGTGATTCAATCATGCATCTATGTTTTCTAAGACTGTCAAAAATATTATATAGTGATTAAATCATTCATATATGTGTTCTAAGCCTCTCAAAAAAAATCATAGTGATTCAATCAATGATATATATGTTCTAAGGCTGTCATAAAAATTTCATAGTGATTCAATCATGCATATATGTGTTCTAGGGCTGTCAAAAAAAAAAATTCATAGTGATTCAATCATGCATATGTGTTATAAGGTTTTAAAAAAAAATCATAGAGATTCAATAATGCATATATGTTCTACGGTTGTAAAAAAAAATCATAGTGATTCAATTATGCATATATGTGTTCTAATGCTGTCAATTTTTTTTTATAGAGATTCAATCATGCGTATATGTGTTCTAACGATTTCAAAGTAAATTTATATTGATTGAATCAAGCATATACATGGCCTAAGGTTGTCAACAAAATTTATAGTGTTTAAATAATCAATATATGTTCTACGGTTGTCAAAAAAAATTCATAGTGATTTAATCATGCATATATGTGTTCTAATGCTGTCAAAAAAATTTCACAGAGACTCAATCATGCATATAGTTCGAATGCTGTCAAAAAAATTTCAAAGTGATTAAATAATGCATATATGTGTTCTAATGCCGGCAAAAATTTGTTTTAGTGATTCAATCATGCATATATGTGTTCTAAGGCTGTCAAAATATTTTTGTAGTGATTCAGTCATGCATATATGTGTTCTAATGTTGTCAAAAAAAACTTGTAGCGATTCAATCATGCATATATGTGTTCTAAGGCTGTCAAAAAAATTCATAGTGATTCAATCATGCAAATGTGTTCTAAAACTGTGAAAAAATTTCATAGTGATTAAATCATGCATATATGGCTTCTAAGGCTGTCAAAAAAAAATCATAGTCATTCAATCAAGCAAATATGTGCCCTAAGGTTTTAAAAAAAATTCATAGAGACTCAGTAATGCATATATGTTCTATGGTTGTCAAAAAAAATTCATAGTGATTCAATCATGCATATATGTGTTTTAATGCTGTAAAAAAAAATCCTAGTGATTAAATCTTGCATATATGTGTCCTAATGCTGTCAAAAAAATTTCATAGTGATTCAACAATGCATATATGTGTTCTAAGGCTGTCAAAAAAAAATCATAGTCATTCAATCAAGCAAATATGTGCCCTAAGGTTTTAAAAAAAATTCATAGAGACTCAGTAATGCATATATGTTCTATGGTTGTCAAAAAAAATTCATAGTGATTCAATCATGCATATATGTGTTTTAATGCTGTAAAAAAAAATCCTAGTGATTAAATCTTGCATATATGTGTCCTAATGCTGTCAAAAAAATTTCATAGTGATTCAACAATGCATATATGTGTTCTAAGGCTCACAAAAAAATTTCATAGTGATTCAATCATGCATATATGTGTTCAAAGACTATCAATTTTTTTTTGTTGTGATTAAATCAGGCATATATGTGTTCTAAGACTATAAAATGAATCATATAGTGATTCAATCACGCATATATGTGTTCTAAGGCAGTCAAAAAAATTTCATAGTGATTCAATCATACATATATGTGTTCTAAGGCTGTCATAAAAATTTCATAGGGATTCAATCATGCATATATGTGGCCTAGGGTTGTCAAAAAAATTTCATAGTGATTTAATAATGCATATATGTTCTACGGTTGTCAAAAAAACTTTATAGTGATTCAATCATGCATATATGTGCTGTAATGCTGTCAAAAAAATTTCATAGAGATTCAGTCATGAGTATAGTTTTAATGCTGCCATAAAAAATTCATAGTGATTCATTCATGCATATATGTGTTCTAAAGCTGTCAAAAAAATTTCATAGTGATTCAATCATGCATATATGTGTTTAATGCAGTAAAAAAAAAATTCATAGTGATTCAATCTTGCATATATTTGTTCTAATGCTGTCAAAAAAATTTCATAATGATTCAATCATTCATATATGTGTTCTAAGGTTGTCAAAAAAATTTGGAGTGATTCAATCATGCATATATTTGTTCTAAGGCTGTAAAAAAAAATTCATTGTGATTCACTCATGCATATATGTGTTCTAAGACTGTCAAGACCTTTATATAGTCATTCAATCATGCATATATGTGTACTAAGGCTGTCAAAAAAAAATCATAATGACTAAATCAAGCATATATGTGTTCTAGGCTATCAAAAAAAAAATCATAGTGATTCAATCATGCGTATATGTGTTCTAAGGCTGTCAAAATAAATTCATAGTGATTCAAGCATCCATACATGTGTTCTAAGGCTGTCAAAAAAATTTCATAGTGATTCAACCATGCATATATGTGTTCTAATGCTGCCCAAAAAAAATTCATAGTGATTCGATCATGGATATATGTGTTCTAATGCTGTCAATAAAATTTCATAGTGATTCAATCATGCATATATGTGTTTTAAGGCTGTCAAAAAAAATTCATAATGACTTAATCAAGCATATATGTGTTCTAGGTTGTCAAAAAAATTTCATGGTGATTCAATCATGCATATATATGTTCTAAGGCTATATAAAAAAAATAATAGTGATTCAATTATAAATATATGTGTTCTATGTCTGTCAAAAGATTTTCATTGTGATTCAATCATGCATATATATGTTCTAAGGCTTTCAAAAAAAATTCATAATGATTCAATCATGCATATATGTGTTCTACGGTTGTCTAACAAGTTTTATAGTGATTCAATCATGCATATAAGTGTCCTAAGGCTGTCAAAAAAAATCATAGTGATTCAATCATGCGTACATGTGTTTTAATGCAGTCAATAAAAATTGATAGAGATTCAATCATGCATGTATGTTTTCTAGGGCTGTCCAACAAAATTTATAACAATTCAATCATACATATATGCGTTCTAGGCTGTCAAAAAAAAATCATAGTGATTCAATTAGGAATTTATGGGTTCCAAGGCTGTCAAAAAAATTTCATCGTGATTCAATCATTCATATATGTGTTCTAAGTGTGTCAAAAAAATTCCATAGTGATTCAATCATGCATATATGTGTTCTAAGGCTATCATAAAAGATTCATTGTGATTTCATCATGCATATATGTGTCCTATGGTTGTCAAAAAAATGTCATAGTGATTCAATAATGCATATATGTTCTACGGTTGTCGAAAAAATTTCATAGTGACTCAATCATGCATATATGTGTTCTAGTGTTGTCAAAAAAAATTCATAGAGATTAAATCATGCATATATCTCTTCTAATGCGGCCAAAAAAATTTCATAGTGATTCAATCATGCATATATATGTTCTAATGCTATAAAAAAAGATTCATAGTGATTCAATCATGCATATATGTGTACTAATGCAGTCGAAAAAATTTAATACTGAGTCAATCAGGCATATATCTGTTCTAAGGTTGTCAAAAAAAAATCATAGTGATTCAATCGCGCATCTATGTGTTCTAAGGCTGTAAAAAAAAAAATTGTAATGATTCAATCATGCATATATGTGTTCTAAGGCTGTCAAAAAAATTATATATTGATTCAATCATGCTCATATGTGTTCTAAGGCTATCAAAATTTTTTTATAGTGATTCAATCATGCATATATGTGTGCCAAGGCCGTAAAAAAAAATTCATAATGATTGAATCATTCATATATAAATTCTAGGCTGTCAAAAAAAAATCATAGTGATTCAATAATACATATATGTGTTCTAAGACTATCAAAAAATTTATATAGTGATTCAATCATGCATATATGTGTTCTAAGGCTGTCAAAAAAATTTCATAGTGATTCATTCCTGCATATATGTGTTCTAAGGCTGTCAAAAAAATTTCATAATGACTGAATCAAGCATATATATGTCATAGGCTGTCAAAAAAATTTCATAGTGATTCAATCATGCATATCTGTGATCTAAGGATGTCAAAAAAAAATTTATAGTAATTCAATCATGCATACATGTGTTCTAAGGCTGTCAAAAAAATTTCATAGTGATTCAATCATGCATACATGTGTTCTAATGCAGCCCAAAAAAAATTCATGGCGATTCAATCATGCATGTATGTGTGCTAGGCTACCAAAAAAAAATTCATAGTGATTCAATCACGCATATATGTGTTCTAAGGCATTCAAAAAAATTTCATAGTGATAGAATCATTCATATATGTGTTCTAAGGTTGTCAAAAAAATTTCATAGTGATTTAATCATGCATATATGTGTTCTAAGGCTGTCATTAAAATTTCATAGGGATTCAATAATGCATATATTTGGCCTAAGGTTGTCAAAAAAATTTCATAGTGATTTAACAATGCAGATATGTTCTACGGTTGTTAAAAAAATTTCATAGTGATTCAATCATGCATATATGTGTTCTAAGGTCGTCAAAAAAAACTTCATAATGACTAAATTAAACATATTTATGTTCTAGGCTGTCAAAAAAAATTCATAGTGAGTCAATCATGCATATACGTTTTCTAAGACTGTCAAAAAAATTTCATAGTGATTCAATCACGCATACATGTGTTGTAAGGCTGTCAAAAAAAATTCATAGTGATTCATTCATGCATATATGTGTTCTAATGCTGCCCAAAAAAATTTCATTGTGATTTAATCATGGATATATGTGTTCTAGGCTGCCAAAAAAAAACTCATAGTGATTCAATCATGCATATATGTGTTCTTAGGCGGTCAAAAAAATTTCATAGTGATTCCAACATTCATATATGTGTTCTAAGGCTGTCAAAAAAAAATCATAGTGATTCAATCATACGTATATGCCTTCAAATAGTGTCAAAAAATTTCACTGTGATCCAATCATGTATATATGAGTTCTAAGGCTATCAAAAAAATAACATAATGACTGCATCATGCATATTTGTGTTCTAGGTTGTCAAAAAAATTTCATGGAGATTCAATCATGCATATATATGTTCTAAGGCTATAAAAAAAATTTCATAGTGATTCAACCACTCATATATGTGTTCTAAGGCTATCAAAAAAATTTCATATTGATTCAATCATGCATACATGTGTTCCAATGCAGCAAAGAAAATTCGATAGAGATTCAATCATGCAAATATGTTTTCTAGGGCTGTCCAAAAAATTTCATAACGATTCAATCATGCATATATGTGTTCGAGGCTGTAAAAAAAAAATCATAGTGATTGAATTATGCATATTTGTGTTCTAATGTTGTCGAAAAAATTTCATAGTGACTCAATCATGCATATATGTGTTATAATGTTGTCAAAAAAATATCATAGATATTAAATCATGCATATACCTGTTCTAATGCGGCCAAAAAAATTTCATAGTGATTCAATTGTGCATATATGTGTTCTAATGCTATAAAAAAAGATTCAAAGTGATTCAATCATGCATATACGTGTTCTAATGCTGTCGAAAAAATTTCATAGTAAGTCAATCATGTATATATGTGTGCTAAGAGAGTAAAAAAAAAATCATAGTGATTCAATCATGGGTATATGTGTTCTAAGGCTGTCAAAAAAAAAATTTAGTGATTTAATCATGCTTATATGCGGTATAAGGCTGTTAAGAAAATTTCATGGTGACTCAATCACGCATATATGTGTTCTAAGGCTGTCAAAAAAATTATATATTTAGTCAATCATGCTTATATGTGTTCTAAGGCTATCAAAATTTTTTGATAGTGATTCAATCATGCATATATTTGTTCTAAGGCCGTGAAAAAAAATTCATAATGATTGAATCATGCATATATATGTTCTAGGCTGTCAAAAAAATTTCATTGTGATTCAATAATGCATATATGTGTTCTAAGACTATCAAAAAATTTATATAGTGATTCAATCATGCATATATGTGTTCTAAGGCTGTCAAAAAAATTTCATAGTGATTCATTCATGCATATATGTGTTCTAAGGCTGTCAAAAAAAAATCATAATGAATGAATCATGCATATATGTTCTAGGCTGTCAAAAAAATTTCATTGTGATTCAATCATGCATACATGTGATCTAAGGATGTCAAAAAAAATTCTATAGTGATTCAATCATGCATATATGTTTTCTAAGGCTGTAAAAAAAAATTCATAATGATTGAATTATGCATATATGTGTTCTAGGCTGTCAAAATTTTTTTATTGTGATTCAATCATTCATATATGTGTTCTAGGATGTCAAAATTTTTTTGTTGTGATTCAATCATGCATATATGTGTTCCAAGGCTGTCAAAATTTTTTTAAGGTGATTCAATCATTCATATATGTGTTCTAAGGCTGTCAAAAAATTTTCATAGTGATACAATCATGCATATATGTGTTCTAAGGCTTTCAAAAAAATTTAATTGTGATTCAATCATGCATATATGTTTTCTAAGGCTGTCAAAACTTTTTTATAGTGATTCAATCATGCATATATGTGTTCTAGGGCTGTCAAAAAAAATTCATTGTGATTCAATCGTGCATATATGTGTTCTAAGGCTGTTAAAAGAATTTTATAGTGATTCAATAATTGATATATGTGTTCTAAGACTATCAAAAAAAATTCATAGTGATTCAATAATGCATATATGTGTAATAATGTTGTCACCAAAATTTTATAGTGATTCAATCCCGCATATACGTGTTCTAAAGCTGTCACAAAAAAGTCATAGTGATTCAATCATGCATATAAGTGCTCTATGGCTGGAATAAAAATTCCATTGTGATTCAATCATGCATATATATGTTCTAAGGCTGTCAAAAAAAATACATAGTTATTCAATCTTGCATATCTGTGTTCTAAGGATGTTAGAAAATTTTCATAGTGATTTAATCATGCATATGTTTTGTAAGGCTGTAAAAAAAAATTCAAAGTGATTCAATCATACATATATGTGTTCTAATTTTGTCAAAAAAAATTGGTAGAGATTCGATCATATATATGTGTTCAATAATTCATATATGTTTTCTAAGGCTGTCAAAAAAATTTCATACTGATTCAATCATGAATATATGTGTAATATGGTTGTCAAAACAATTAAATAGTGATTTACTCATGCATATATGTGTTCTAAGGCTGTCAAAAAAAATTTAGTGATTCAATCATGCAAATATATGTTCTAAGGCTGTAAAAAAAAATTCATTATGATTCAATCATGCATATATATGTTATAAGACTTTCAAAAAAATTATATAGTGATTCAATCATGCATATACGTGTTCTAAGGCTATAAAAAAAATTCATAGTGATTCAATCATGCATATATGTGTTCTAAGGCCATAAAAAAAAATTCATAATAATTTAGACACGCATATTTGTGTTCTAGGCAGTCAAAAGAATTCATAGTGATTCAATCATGCATATATGTATTCTATTGTTGTCAAAAAATTTTCATAGTGGTTCAATCATGCATATGTGTGTTGTATGGTTGTCAAAAAAATTAAATAGTGATTCAATCATGCATATGTGTTCTAAGACTGTTCAAAAATTTATATAGTGATTCAACCTTGCATATATGTGTTCTAAGTCTAAAAAAACAAAATTCATAGTGATTCAATCATGCATATATGCGTTCTAAGGCCGTCAAAAAAAATCATAATAATTAAGTAATGCATATATGTGTTCTAGGCTGTCAAAAAAATTTCATATAGAATCAATCATGCATATATGTGTTCTACGGCTGTCAAAAATTTTTAATAGTGATTCAATCATTCATATATGTGTTCTAAGGCTGTCAAAACATCTCTATTGTGATTCAATCAAGTATATATGTGTTCTAAGGCTTTCAAAAAAAATTCATAGTGATTCAATCTTGCATATATGTGTTCTAGGGTTGTCAAACAAAATTCATAGAGATTCAATCATGCATTTATGCATTTTAATGTTGTCAAAAAAAATTTTTGGTGATTCAGTCATTCATATATGTGTTTTAAGTCTATCACAAAATTGTCATAGTGATTCAATCATGCATAATTGAGCTCTAAGGTTGTCATAAAAATTTCATAGTGATTCAATCATGCATATATTTGCTCTAAGGCTGTAAAAAAAATATAGAGTGAGTCCATCAGGCATATATATGTTCTAGGGTTGTTAGAAAATTTTCATAGTGATTCAATCGTGCATATGTGTTGTAAGGCTGTCAAAAAAATTTCATAGTGATTCAATCATGCATATATGTGTTCTACTTTTGTCAAAAAAATTTGATAGAGATTCAAACAGGTATATGTGTTCAATAATTCAAATATGTGTTCTAAGTTTGTCAAAAAAAAATCATAGTGATTCAATCAAGCATATATGTGTTCTAAGGTTGTCAAAAAAAATCATAGTGATTCAATCATGCATATATGTGTTCTAAGGCTGTCAAAAAAAATTTATAATGATTGAATCATGCATATATGTGTTCTAAGTCCTTCAAAAAAAATTCATAGTGATTCAATCATGACTATATGTGTTCTATGGCTGTCAAAAAAAATTCATAGTGATTCAATCATGCATATATATGTTCTAAGGCTATCAAGAAAATTTTATAGTGAGTCAATCATTCATATATGTGCTCTAAGGCAGTCAAAAAAAATTTCATAATGATTCAATCATGAATATATGTGTTCTAGGCTGTGAAAAAACTTTTATAATGAATCAAAAATGCATATAAGTGTAATAAGGCTGTCAAAAAAAATTCATAGTGATTCAATCTTGCATATATGTGTTCTAATGCTGCGAAAAAAAATTCATAGTGATTCAATCGTGCGTATATGTGTTCTAGTGCTGTCAAAAAAGTTTCCTAGTGATTCAATCTTGCATATATGTGTTTTAATGCTGCCAAAACAATTTCTTACTGATTCAATGATGCATATATGTATTCGGAGGCTGTCACAAAAAATTCATAGTGATTCAATCATGCATATATATGTTCTAAGGCTGTTAAAAAAATTTCATAGTGATTCAATCAAAGATATATGTGTTCTAAGTCTGTCAAAAAAATTTCATAGTGATTCAATTATACGTATGTGTGTTCTAAGTTTGTCAAAAAAAATCATAGTGATTCAATCATTCATATATGTGTTCTAAGGGTCTCAAAAAAAATTCATAGTGATTCAACCATGCATATATGTGTTCTAAGTCTGTCAAAAAAATAATATACTGATTCAATCATGCATATATGTGTTCTAAGGCTCTAAATTTTTTTTTATAGTGATTCAATCATGCATATATGTGTTCTAAGGCCGTAAAAGAAAAATCATAATGATTGAGTCATGCATATATATGTTTTAGGCTGTCAAAAAAAATTCAAAGTGATTCAATAATGCATGTATGTGTTCTAAGACTATAAAAAAAAAATCTTAGTGATTCAATATTGCGTATTATGTGTTCTAAGGCTGTGAAAAAAAAATCATAATGACTGAATCTTGCATGTATGTGTTCTAGGCAGTAAAAAAAAAATCAAAGTGATTCAATAATGCATATATGTGTTGTAAGGCTGTGAATATTTTTTTATAGTGATTCAAGCAATCATATATGTGTTCTAAGACTGTCAAAAAATTTATATAGTGATTCAATCATGCATATATCTGTTTTAAGGCTGTCAAAAAAATTTCATAGTGATTCAATCATGCATATCTGAGTTCTAAGGCTGTCGAAATAATTTCAAATTCAATCATGCATATATGTATTCCAAGGCATTCAAAAAAAAATCATATTGATTCAATAGAGCATATATGTGTTCTAATGCTGCCAAAAAAATTCGTAGTGATTCAATCATGCATATTTATGTTCCAATGCTGTAAAAAAAAAGCATAGTGATTCAATCATGCATATATGTGTTCTAAGGCTTTCAAAAAAATGTAATAGTGATTCAATTATGCATATATGCGTTCTAAGGCTGTCAAAAAAATTCATAGTGATTCAATCATTCACATATGTGTTCTAAGGCTGTCATAACATTTTCATAGTGATTCAATCATGCATGTATGTGTTCTAAGGCTTTCAAAAAAAATTCACAGTGTTTCAGTCATGCATATTTGTGTTCTACGGTTGTCGAAAAAAATTCAATGTGATTCAATCATTCATATAAGTGTTCTAAGGCTATCAAAAAAAATTTGTAGTGATTTAATCATGTATATATGCAATCTAATGTTGTCAAAAAAAAATTTAGTGATTCAAGCATGCAATTATGTGTTCTAAGGCTGTCACAAAAATGTCACAGTGATTCAATCATGCATATATGTGCTCAAAGGCTGTCATAAAAATTTCATAGTGATTCAATCATGCATATATATCTGTTCCAATTTTGTATATATGTGTTTTAAGGCTGTTAGAAAATTTTCATAGTGATTCAATCATGCATGTGTGTCTTAAGGCTGTCAAAAAAATTTCATAGTTATTTAATCTTGCATATATGATAGAGATTCAATCATGTATATGTGTTCAATAATTCATATATGTGTTCTAAGGCTGTCAAAAAAAAATTATAGTGATTCAATCATGCACATATGTCTTCTAAGGCTGTCAAACAAATGTCATAGTGATTCAATCAAGCATATATGTGTTCTAAGACTGTCAAAAAATTTATATAGTGATTCAATCATGCATATATCTGTTTTAAGGCTGTCAAAAAAAATTCATAGTGATTCAATCCTGCATATCTGAGTTCTAAGACTGTCAAAATAACTTCAAATTCAATCATGCAAATATTTGTTCCAAGGCTGTCAAAAAAATTTCATAGTGATTCAATCAAGCATATATGTGTTCTAATGCTGCCAAAAAATTTTTGTTGTGATTCAATCATGCATATTTATCTTCTAATGTTGTAAAAAAAAATTCAGCGTGTTTCAATCATGCATATATGTGTGCCAATGCTCTCAAAAAAATTCCTAGTGATTCAATCATGCATATATGTGTTCTAAGGCTTTCAAAAAAATTTAATACTCATTCAATCATGCATATGTGTTTTCTAAGCTGTCAATTTTTTTTTATAGTGATTCAATCATGCATATATGTCTTCTAGGGCTGTCAGAAAAATTTCATAATGATTCAATGATGGATATAAGTGTTCTAAAGTTGTGAAAAGAATTTTATAGTGATTCAATAATTGATATATATGTTCTAAGGTTGTCAAAAAAAATTCATAGTGATTCAATAATGCACATATGTGTAATAAGGCTGTCACCAAAATTTCATAGTGATTCAACCATGCATTTATGTATTATAATGCTGTCAAAAAAAAATTATAGTGATTCAATCTTGCTTATATGTGTTCTAAGGCCGTCACAAAAATGTCATAGTGATTGAATCATGCATATATGTGCTCTAAGGCTGGAATAAAAATTTCTTAGTGATTCAGTCATGCTTATATATGTTCTAAGGCTGTCAAAAAAATTACATAGTTATTCAATCTTGCATATTTGTGCTCTATGGCTGTTAAAAAAATTATATAGT
This sequence comes from Nuphar pumila, assembly GCF_984573655.1. Taxonomy (NCBI): domain Eukaryota; kingdom Viridiplantae; phylum Streptophyta; class Magnoliopsida; order Nymphaeales; family Nymphaeaceae; genus Nuphar; species Nuphar pumila. The sequence continues at coordinate 73,863,231 of NC_143259.1, read as the reverse complement.
GACTCAATCATGCAAATATGTGTTCTAAGGGTATAATAAAAAAACTATATTGATTCAATCAAGCATATATGCGTTCTAAGGCCATCAAAAAAATTTCATAATAATTTAGTCATGCATGTTTGTGTTCTAGGCTGTCAAAAAAATTCATAGTGATTCAATCATGCATATATGTGTTCTATTGTTGTAAAAAAACTTTCATAGTGATTCAATAATGCATGTGTGTTGTATGGTTGTCAAAAAAATTAAATAGTGATTCAATCATGCATATATGTGTTCTAAGACTGTCAAAAAAATTATATAGTAATTCAATCATTCATATATGTGTTCTAAGGCTATAAAAACAAAATTCATAGTGATTCAATCATGCATATATGCGTTCTAAGGCGGTAAAAAAATCATAATAATTTAGTCATGCATATATGTGTTGTAGGCTGTCATAAATATTTCATGGAGAATCAATCATGCATATATGTGTTCTATGGCTGTAAAAAAAATTTAATAGTGATTCAATCATAAATATATGTGTTCTAAGGCTGTCAAAAGATTTTCATTGTGATTCAATCATGCATATATATGTTCTAAGGATTTCAAAAAAAATTCATAGTGATTCAATCATGCATATATGAGTTCTACGGTTGTCTAACAAGTTTTATAGTGATTCAATCATGCATATAAGTGTCCTAAGGCTGTAAAAAAAATTCATAGTGATTCAATCATGCATATGTGTTCTAAAACTGTCAAATTTTTTTTATAGTGATTCAATCATGCATATATGTGTTCTAAAGCAGTCACAAAAACTTCATAGTGATTCAATAATGCATACATGTGTTATAAAGCTGTAAAAAAAACTTCATAGTGATTCAATCATGCATACATGTGTTCTAACGCTGTCAAAAAAATTTATAGTGATTCAATCATGCATATATGTGTTCTAAGGCAATCACAAAAATGTCATAGTGATTCAATCATGATATATTTGCTCTAAGGTTGTCATAAAAATTTCATAGTGATTCAATCATGCATATATATGTTCTAAGGCTGTAAAAAAATATATAGAGTTAGTCAATCTTGCATATATTTTTTCTAAGGCTGTTAGAAAATTTTCATAGTGGTTCAATCATGCATATGTGTTCTAAGGCTGTCAAAAAAAATTCATAGAGATTCAATCATACATATATGTGTTCTAATTTTGTCAAAAAAATTTGATAGTGACTCAATCAGGTATATGTGTTCAATAATTCATATATGTGTTATAAGTTTGTCAAAAAAAATTAATAGTGATTCAATCAAGCATATATGTGTTCTAAGACTGTAAAAAAAAAATCATAGTGATTCAATCAAGCATTTATGTGTTCTAATGTTGTCGAATTTTTTTTATAGAGATTCAATCATGCATAAATGTGTTCTAAGGCTGTCAAAAAAATTTCATAGTGATTCAATCATGCATATATTTGTTCTAAGGCTGTCAAAAAAATTTCATAGTGATTCAATCATGCATATATATGTTCTAAGGCTATCAAGAAAATTTTATAGTGTTTCAATCATTCGTGTATGTGCTCTAAGTCTGTCATTAATTTTTCATAGTGATTCAATCATGCATATATGTGTTCTAATGCTGTCAAAAAAAATTGATAGAGAATCTATAATGCATATATGTGTTCTAAGGATGTCCAAATAATTTGATAATGATTCAATCATGAATATTTGTGTTCTAGGCTGTAAAAAAAAATTTATAGTGATTCAAAAATGCATATATGTGTAATAAGGCTGTCAAAAAAATTTCATAGTGATTCAAACATGCATATATGTCTTCTAATGCTGCCACAAAAATTTCATAGTAATTCAATCATGCGTATATGTGTTCTAATGCTGTAAAAAAAATTTATAGCGATTCAATCTTGCGTATATGTGTTCTAAAGCTGTCAATACAATTTTATAGTGATTCAATAATGCATATATGTATTCTAAGGTTGTCACAAAAACTTCAGAGTGATTCAATCATGCATATATGTGTTCTAAGACTGTCAAAAAAATTATATAGTAGTTCAATCATCCATATATGCATTCTAAGGCTGTCAAAAAAAATTCATAGTGATTCAATTATGCATATGTATGTTCTAAGGCGGTCAAAAAAATTCATAGTGATTCAATCATTCATATATGTGTCCTAAGGCTGTAAAAAAAAATTCATAGTGATTCAGTCATGCATATATATGTTCTAAGGCTATCAAAAAAATTATATATTGATTCAATCATGCATATATGTGTTCTAAGGTTGTCAAAAAAAATTTATAGTGTTTCAATCATGCATATATGAGTTCTAAGGCCATAAAAAAAAAATCATAATGATTTAATCATGAATATATATGTTCTAGGCTGTCAAAAAAATTTCTTAGTGATTCGATAATGCATATATGAGTTCTAAGACTATCAAAAAATTTATATAGTGATTCAATCATGCATATATGTGTTCTATGGCTGTGAAAAAAAATTATTAATGACTAAAACTTGCATGTATGCGTTCTAGGCAGTCAAAAAAAAATCAAAGTGATTCAATCATGCATATATGTGTTATAAGGCTGTGAAAAAAATTTCATAGTGATTCAATCATGCTTACATGTGTTCTAAGGCTGTCAAAACAAAAGTTTCACTGTGACTCAATCATGCATACATGTGTTCTTTTGCTGTCCAAAAAATTTCATAATGATTCAATCATGTATATATATATTCTTTTACTATCCAAAAAAATTCATAGAGATTCAATCATGAATATATGTGTTCTATGGCTGTCAAAAAAATTCATAGTGATTCAATCATTCATATATGTATTCTAAGGTTGTCAAAACATTTTCATAGTGATTCAATCATGCATATATGTGTTCTAAGGATTTCAAAAAAAATTCATAGCGATTCAGTCATGCATCTTTGTGTTCTACGGTTGTCAAAAAAATTTGAAAGTGATTCAATCATGCATATAAGTGTTCAACGACTGTAAAAAAAAATTTCATAGTGATTCAATCATGCATATATGCATTCTAATGTTGTAAAAAAAAAATTTAGTGATACAATCATGCATATATGTGTTCTAAGGTTAACACAAAAATGTCATAGTGATTTAATCATGCATATATGTGATCAAAGGCTGTCATAAAAATTTCATAGTCATTCAATAATGCATATATATGTTCTAAGGCTGTCAAAAAAATTATAGAGTTATTTAATCTTGCATATATTAGTTCTAAGGCTGTTAGAAAATTTTCATAGTGATTCAATCATGCATGTGTGACCAAAGGCTGTCAAAAAAATTTCATAGTGATTCAATCATGCATATATGTGTTCTAATTTTGTCAAAAAAACTTGATAGAGATTCAATCATGTATATGTGTTCAATAATTAACGTATGTGTTCTAAGGCTGATAAGAAAATTTTGGAGTGATTCAATCATGCATATATGTGTTCTAAGGCTGTCAAAAAAAATTCATAGTTATTCAATCAAGCGTATATGTGTTCTAAGACTGTCAAAAAAATTATATAGTGATTCAATCCTGCATATATGTGTTCTAAGGCTGTCAAAATAATTTCAAATTCAATCATGCGTATATGTGTTCCAAGGCTGTCAAAAAAATTTCATAGTGATTCAATCAAGCATATATGTGTTCTAATGCTCCCAAAAAAAATTCGTAGTGATTCAATCATGCATATTTATGTTCTAATGTTGTAAAACAAAATCATAGTGATTAAATCATGCATGTATGTGTTCCAATGCTGTCAAAAAAAATTCATAGTCATTCAATTATGCATATGTGTGTTCTATGGTTGTCAAAAAAAGTTTAGTGACTCAATCACGCATATATGTGTTCTAACGATGTCAAAAAAACTTTCTAGTGATTCAATCATGCATATGTGTATTCTAAGGCTGTGAACAAAATTTCATAGTGATTCAATCATGCATATATATGTTCTAAGACTGTCAAAAAAACCTGATAGAGATTCAATAATGCATATATGTGTTCTAAGGTTGTCCAAAAAATTGCATAATGATTCAATCAAGAATATATGTGTTCTAGGCTGTCTAAAAAATTTCATAGTGATTCAATGATGCATATATGTGTTCCATGGCTGTAAAAAAAAATTCATAATGATTCAATAATGTATATATGTGTTCTAGGCTATCAAAAAAATTTCATAGTGATTCAATCATGCGTATATGTGTTGTAGGTTGTCAAAAAAAATTATAGTGATTCAATCATGTTTATATTTGTTCTAAGGCTGTCAAAACATTTTTATAGCGATTCAAAAATTAATATATGTGTTCTAAGGCAGTCAAAAAAAATTCATAGTGATTCAATAATGCATATATGTGTAATAAGGCTGTCACCAAAGATTCATTGTGATTCAATCATGCATGTATGTGTTCTAAGGCTTTCATAAAAAATTCATAGTGATTCAATAACGCATATGTCTATTCTAATGTTGTCAAAAACATTTGATAGAGATTCAATCATGCATCTACGTGTTCTAAGGCTGTTCAAAAAATTTCATAATGATTCAATCATGCATATATGTGTTCAAGGCTATCAAAATTTTTTTATAGAGATTCAATGATGCATATATTTGTTCTAAGGCTGTCAAAAAAATTTCATAATGATTCAATCATTTATATATGTATTCTAGGCTGTCAAAAAAATTTCATAGTGATTCAATCATGCATTTATGTGTTCTAAGACTGTCAAAAAATTTCATAGTGATTCAATAATTCATATATGTGTTCTAAGGCTGTCAAAAAAAATTCATAGCGATTCAATCATGCATATATGTGTTCAAAGGTCGTCAAAAAAGTTTCATAGTGATTCAATCATGCATATATGTGTTCTAAGACTGTAAAATAAATTTCATAGTGATTCGATCATGGTTTAAAAATTTGACAGTTCGATCATGCATATATGTGTTCTAATGCTGTTAAAAACTTTGGATAGAGATTCGATCATGCATATATGTGGTCTAAGGCTGTCAAAGAATTTTCATAATGATTGAATCATGCATATATGTGTTCTAGGCCATCAAAATAATTTCATAGTGAGTCAATCATGCATACACGTGTTCTAATGCTGTAAAAATTTTTTGATAGAGATTCAATCATGCATATATGTGTTTTAAGTCTGTCTAAAAATTTTCAAAATGATTGCATCATGCATATGTGTTCTAGGCTGTCAAAAAATTTTTGTAGTGATTCAATCTTGCATATATGTGTTCAAAGGCTGTCAATAAAATTTCATAGTGGTTCAATAATTAATATATGTGTTCTAAGGCTGTCAAAAGAATCTGATAGAGATTCTATGATGCATATATGTGTTCAAAGGCTGTCAATAAAATTTCATAGTGGTTCAATAATTAATATATGTGTTCTAAGGCTGTCAAAAAAATTTGATAGAGACTCTTTGATGCATATATGTAATCTAGGTTGTCAAAATAATTTCGTAGTAACTCAATCATGCATATATGTGTTCTAGGGCTGTCAAAAAAAATTCATAATGATTCAATCATGCGTATATGGGTTCTAGTCTTTCAAAAAAAAATCATACACTACAAAAAAATAGTTGATTAGCGACGGAATTTAGCGACGGAGTTATATCGTCGCTACTTAGCGACAGATTAACGAGAGAAATGAATCCATCGCTATATTTGTAGAATTTTACGAAACTAGCGACAGAAAACATTCCCTCGCAAAATCCGTCGCTAAGTAGCGACGGATTTTGCGAGAGAATGTTTTGTCGCAATAAATACGACAGTTAGCGACGGAATTGCGACGGCTAAGATTCCGTCGCAACATAGCGACGGCCTAGGCGACGAAATATTTTCTGTCGCCTTTTTTGTTTTTGAATTACGATGGCTTAGCGACGGAATTAATCCGTCGCTAAGCCGTCGCTATATGTCGCATTACCCCTAATCCCAGCCCTCTTTTTCCTTTCTCCTTTCGCTGCTCCCGCCCGCCGCCCTCTCCCTCCTGCCGCCCTCTTCCTTCCGTCAACCTTCCGCTGCCGCCGTCGCTGCCCGGAGCAACCGCAGGTACGTAAATGGATTGGAGGTCGACCCCCTGCTTTTTCCGGCAGGGGGTCGACTCTGCCAGGCGGTCGACCCCCTGCGTTTTCCGGCAGGGGGTCGACTCTGCCAGGCGGTCGACCCCCTGCGTTTTCCGGCAGGGGGTCGACTCTGCCAGGCGGTCGACCCCGGTAGGTGGTCGACCCTCTGCCGTGTCCGGCCGGGGGTCAACCCTGGTAGGGGGTCGACCCCCTGCCGTGTCCGGCCGGGGGGGGGGGGGGGGGGGTCGACCCCCCGCCATGTCCGGCCGGGGGTCGACCCCCCGCCGTGTCCGGCAGGGGGTCAACCCCGGCAGGGGGTCAACCCCTTTTGATGTCCGGCAGGGGGTCAACCCCCTGCCTTGTCCGGCCGGGGTCGACCCCCTTGCCGTCTCCGGCCAGGGGTCAACCCCCTGCCTTGTCCGGCAGGGGGTCAACCCCTTTTGATGTCCGGCCGGGGGTCGACCCCCTGCCGTGTCCGGCCGGGGGTCGACCCCCTGCCGTGTCCGGCCGGGGGTCGACCCCCTGCCGTGTCCGGCCGGGGGTCGACCCCCTGGTTTCTTGCTCTTTTTTTTCTTTTTTCAGAAATTAGGGTTTTTATTTTATTTTTATTGTTTAGTTTTCTTTGATTTTCATTGATTAGGATTTTTTATTTTGATTTTCATTTATTAAGCAATTGAATCAAATTTCTTAAATTAAGGCTATTTGTAGTTAATTTAATTAGGGTTTTTTATTTGATTTTGTTTTATTAGGGCTTTGAATCAAAATTTAAAAATTAGGGCATTTTATAGTTAATTTGATTAGGGTTTTCTTGGATTTGATTAGAGCTTTTATTTTTATTTTCTATGATTAGGGATTTGAATCATAATTTTTTTAATTAAGGATTTTTAGTTAATTTGGTTAGGACTTTAAATCAAAATTTTTTAATTAAGGCTTTTATAGTTAATTTGATTAGGTTTTTTTTATTTATTTAGAGTTTTTATTTTTATTTTCTATAATTAGGGATTTAAATCACATTTTTTTAATTAATACTTTTTAGTTAATTTGATGAAGGATTTTTTTGTATTTGATTTTGGCAGGTTTTTTCCTTGTTTGATTAAGGTTTAAATTGTGGCTTTTTTATTTAATTTTATGGTTTATTTTTCTTATAGTTTATGATGTTTTGGTTTATTTATAATTTATTTTCTTGTATTTTAAGGTTTTATGATTTAATATGGTCGAATAATTTCATGGTGACTTCATTTTAAAACATCATTTTTTTTTGCAGATTTCTCAACAGAACTTGCTTGTGCCCCGCCACCCGTGGTAAGTAAGTGACAAAAACAATGCAAATCGGGTAAATACCCGTGGTGAGTAAGTGATGCAAGCGCATCACATGTTATTTAATTTATTGAATATAACACTTTATTGTTCACACACTCACTTAGTTGTTGATATCTATGACTACTTTGTTGGAGTTCGGAGATCATGCTGAGCATGATTTTAATGTATGAATATGGAAGTGTTCTTATTTTTGGAGTACGGAGTCCATGCTATGCATGGTAGTAGTTAGTGGGATATTGAAGTGTGTTTGCTGCAGGTACATGTTTGATATTTGTTTGATATGAATTATTTCGATGTATTGCAATGTTTGATGTGATTGTATCCATGCTTACATGTAGTTACTTTCAATTTGATTATGTCTTCCATGTGAAATTGTATACTGAAAGCATGCTTCAAATGAATGTATCGTGTCATGAATAGTTTGCACATGAAAATATTAAGTTATCAATGCATGCATCATAATTCTTGTGATTGTATGACATCATATATTGCATGATAAATTTGATATTTTCTTCATCATAGTATTCTGATGGTTCTCTTTTAACTGGTTAGGATACTATTCGTAACATCATACGACAGAATGACTGCAAACCGTGAATGGATGTACCGTAGGATAGTAGACAATGAGTTATCGCATGAATATATGGATGGTGTCGACAGTTTTATTGAATTTGCAACGGCAAGTGTCAGTACGGTAGATCCCACAGGTCGGATTAGGTGTCCCTGCAAGATTTGTAAGAATAATCGATTTGTAGAACCTCATGGCGTTAGACATCACCTATACAGGAAGGGTTTTGTGAGTGATTATCAGAACTGGACGTTTCATGGAGAAGAATTTAGAAACGATTTTGATGCACGGGTGAATGTGGTGCACGATAATCCATATACGAATTTGATATTTGATGCTGCAGGAACAGAACTGGGTTCTGCTATGAGTTCTAGTGATGTAAGAACTGTCGTAGATGAAGAATCACCAAACGATGCAGCTAGTAGATTTTATGATTTACTTAGAGATGCTGATGAGCCACTTTGGAACGGTTGTGAGAGTCACACTATCTTGTCTGCAGTTCTTCAACTAATGAATTTGAAGTCCGAGTATAATTTGAGTCAATCATGTTTTGACCGTTTGTGCATGATTGTGAAGAGTATGTTGCCTAAAGATGAGAAATTGCCACAAAATTTCTATCGTGCGAAAGTTATGGTCAACGCTCTAGGTATGGGTTACAAAAAGATTGATGCTTGTCCAAATCACTGCATGTTGTATTTCAAGGAGCAGGAAAATGACATATCATGCCCGTCATGTGGGCATCCTCGGTTCAAGCCAAAGACAAGAGGCAATGGTAGCACGAGATCAAAGGAAGTTTCATACAAGTCGCTCCGCTACTTTCCTATCACTCCTAGATTGCAGCGATTGTATATGTCTTCAAAGACAGCTAAACACATGAGATGGCATGCAAATAAAGTTCGACACGATGAAAACAAGATCACGCATCCTGTTGACGCTGAAGCTTGGAAGCACTTTGATCGTACTCATCAGAACTTCGCAATGGAAGTGCGAAATGTTAGACTCGGTCTATGTACAGATGGATTTAATCCATTTGGGGGTAGATCAACTCCATACTTATGCTGGCCAGTATTTGTAACTCCATACAACCTTCCACCAAGCTTGTGTATGAAACGTCCAAATCTTTTCTTGTCTCTGTTGATCCCTGGTCCGACCTCACCTGGCCAAAATCTTGATGTATATCTAAGGCCATTGATTGATGAATTAAAAGTACTGTGGGATGACGGTGTTACCACGTATGATGCCCACAAAAAACAAAATTTCAACATGAAGGCCGCTGTTCTATGGACAATCAGTGACTTCCCTGCATATGGTATGTTATCTGGTTGGAGCACACATGGGAGGTTGGCTTGTCCGTACTGCATGGAGGATTCCAAAGCTTTTAGATTGAGGCATGGAAGGAAGCCTTGCTGGTTTGATTGCCATCGTCGATTTCTACCCAGCGATCATCCGTTCCGACGTCAAAAGAATGCATTTACAGCAGGCACAACTGAAATGGAAGGTCCATCCTCAAGATTGTCTGGCATAGAGATTTTAAGAAGATTGCGATACTTTCCAGATGTATTAACAGATGCCCGCAGTCCTACACCCTTCCGTGGATTTGGGAAGGAACACAATTGGACGAAAAAATCTATTTTTTGGGAACTACCGTATTGGCCGACCCTATTGATACGACATAATTTGGATGTGATGCATGTAGAGAAAAATGTGTTTGATAATGTGTTCAATACAGTAATGAATATTAAAGGAAAAACGAAGGATAATCCGAAGGCCCGTATGGATTTAAAATTAATATGTAAAAGACCAGAATTGGAACTCAAAGAGTATAATGGCAAAGTACTGAAACCAAAGGCGAAGTACGTGCTCGGACCTGATCAAATAAAACATGTATGTCAATGGTTGAGACAACTGAGATTTCCAGATGGATATGTCTCTAACATTGCTCGGGCTGTGAAGATTGACGATGGACAGTTATATGGGTTGAAGAGCCATGATTGTCATATCTTTATGCAACGATTGATACCCCTAGCATTCCATGATATGTTAGACAAACCTATATGGGGGGTATTGTCTGAGTTGAGCGGATTTTTCAGAACATTGTGCGCATCGGAGGTCATTGTATCAGATGTAAAGAATCTCGAGGACTCTGTCATCACCACTGTTTGTCTGTTAGAAAAGATATTTACGCCAGCATTTTTTGATGTTATGGAACATTTGATCATACATCTGCCATATGAACTAAGGGTTGGTGGCCCTGTGCAATATCGATGGATGTACCCATTTGAAAGGTATATGTTTTTTTATATATGTCTCTTTAATGACAGATATTTAAAATTTGAAATGTATATTCTTGTCAGATGCATGTTCGACCTAAAAAAAAAGGTTCGTAATAAAGCAAGAGTAGAAGGCTCTATTTGTGAGGCGTACACTTTAGAAGAGATTTCAAATTTCTCATCTATGTACTTCGAACCTCATATTTCAACACGTTACACATGCCCGCCCCGTAACGATGATGGAGAACAAGTAACTGTAGCTGACAAGCTGTCGATATTTCAACGACTTGGGCATGCATTTGGTAGTTGCCGATCAAGGCTATTGACAGATCGAGAGCAAGATGCAGCACACATCTATATTCTTTTTAATTGTTCAGCGATCGACCCATACATCGAGTAAGTATATGTATATGCAACTCAATTATAAATCCTTTTATGTTCTATATGTGGATACATGGCTCGGTAATATAAGTATTTGTGGTTTGCAGACGATTTGATCTGGAGTTGCAAAGCAAAGTTTCACATCTCACTAATGCAGAAGTACAAAAAGAACGTGAAACTAAGTTTGTGGAGTGGTTGAAACAGTTGGTAAAGAAGCTAACATAAATTTTGTACTTATAAACAACACTAAGTTACTTAATTGATCGTGATCACAATAATTGTTTATGTCTGTGCGTAGGTTCGCCATGGTGATGTTAAAGATCAAGGAATATGTGATTTAGAAAATGGTCCGACCAAAGTTGTGCAATGCTACAACGGGTATATCGTAAATGGTTATCGATTCCATACAAAAGACTACGGTATAAACAAATCAACGATAAATAGTGGCGTGTGTGTCAAGGGTAGCAGCTACGGTGAAAATGAACATGATTACTACGGTGTTATAGAGGAAATAATGGAGTTGACTTACTTAGGCATGAATAACAGGGTTACGGTATTCAAGTGTCATTGGTTTGATCCAACTGCAACAAGACTCGACAAAGCTTCAGGCATTGTGGAGGTGAATCATAAATCCAGGTTTGGAACATATGAACCATTCATATTAGCCTCGCAAGCTCAACAAGTTTATTATACTTCATATCCGAGTATAAAAAAGTCAGATAGAAATGAATGGTGGGCAGTTTGCAAGGTGAAATCCAAACTATACCCCGAGTATGATCAGTTACAAGAAGATGAGTTAGCTGAAGACAGTGATTACTATCAATCAGATGATGTCTGTGACTTCGCTTATGGTCACGATGTTGCGCATGATATGCATGTCATATCTCCATTGGCTGATGAAACATTCATAGAGGAATGTGATCCAAATGATGTACCAAGTGGATGGGCAAACAATGAAGAAGAAGAAGAAGAAGAAGAAGAAGAAGAAGAAGAAGAAAGTCAAACTAGTGACGAGGAAGAATTCTCAAGCTAGTGAAAAAAATCTTATACTACAAACCTCTATTTAAATGCATTGTAATACTTGATGTGAGTTGTATTGTAATACTTGGTGTGAATGATTAAAAATTTTATTTCAATGTATTGTAATACTTGATACGAATGATTCGAATGCATTGTAATTTATCTGAATGTATTATAATTTATGCAATTAACGAATGATTTGAATTAGTGCAATACTTGATGTCAATGATTTGAATTATTTGAATGCATTGCAATGCTTGATGTGAATGACTTGAATGCATTGTAATACTTGATGTGAATTATTTGAATGTATTGTATGACATATGTTATTTGTTAGAATATGGTTCGTGGAGGTTATAGTGGTCGCTCATCCAGTAGTAGCCAGGCTCAACCTTCATCTTCACGGGCTCCTGTGATAGGTATATCATATAACTAATTAGATGCTTGATTAGTTCAAATGCACATTCTGAGAACTTGGTGTGTATTTTTTTACAGATGATGTTGCGCCTGTATACGACCCACCTACACCAGTTGATCGCACAAGTCAACAGCCAACACAGGAAACAGGGTCTTCACAGGCTGGCACAAGAAGACTCATTCGAATAGTGTATATCGATAATCGACCGTAAGTATTTTGTTTTCAATTATTGCATATCTTTTAAATATTTTATATTGATATTTACTGTGTAACAATTCATGTGCAGCACGAGGTTTGAGCCACAAGAAGTAGTACGGGAGATTAGGAATTCACTTCTTCAACATCTACCAGGACCAGTTGCTCAATGGAAAGAGTACCCAAAGGAGGTATTAGACAGATTGTGGTCCTCATTCATGGTATACAGTTGTTCCTCATAGTTAATGTGTTTCATATTTAATTTATTTAAGCAATGTCTACTAACTTTCTGAAAATATTTGTAGGCTTCGAATCGCTTTGCAACTACGGTGGAAGAAAATGATGCAAGGAAGGTGTGGCAGAAGGTGGCTGCCAATCGATTTGCAGACATGCTGCACACTATGAAGACTGCAGCAAAAAAAGCATCTGGCGTAGTAGATGATCCATTACTGTGGAAGGGCCATGGTCCTATTACTATCAGGAGAGATTACTGGGATGAAATGTGCGATATGTGGGCGGGAGATGCATTTAAAAATCGCTCTGCGAAGGCTTCACAAAATCGATCGAAGATGCCCGAAGCCCATCTACACACAGGTGGATCTAAGACATTTGGGAGCCACCTAAAGAAAATGGTAACTCATCAATATATAATATTAATTTTATAAGTATAGTTGCAAATTTGTGTACTAAATCTTTTGTCATTTAACTTCGCAGGAAGCAGAAAAAGGAGGCAGTGTACCATATAAGGATGTGTTTGTAGAAACACATAAACGGAAGACCACGGGAGTCTTCGTATCAGAGAAGGCGAGAACGACAACGGTATGTATTAATTCTATTAATAATCATTGCAATATATATGCAAGTCATCATAATGTTATCATTAATTATTAATGAATACTTTAAACATTATTTTGTAGGAGGCATATGAGCAACAAATGGTAGAGCGATATGGTGAAGACGCTACTCAGCATCCATCATTTGATCCTACAGCATGGGTGACTGCAGCAGGTGAACCCAAAAAAGGTCGCGTGTTCGGGTTTGGGAGTAATATGAACACTTCACCAGTTATTGGTTCTTCCAGTTACGGCTCACCAACTTCTTGCGCCGACATAAGCTCCAAGCAGCCGACTATTCTTTCCGGTGATGATGTACGCGAGATCATTAATGAATCACTGAATAACTACTTCCAATACACCGTCGCCCCCTTTCTCCGAAATGAGATCAAGGCCGCTGTTCAGGATAGGGGATCTTCGATTCCAGGTCCCTCTCAGGTATAATCACATATATAGTTTTTTTGACTATCTTAAAGCACATCTGAGCATGGTAGAATCACATATAGAGTTTTTCTAGATGCCTTAGAACACATATGAACATGCTATAATCACATATTCAATTTTTTTACTGCCTTAGCACACATATGAGCATGATAGAATCACATATATATATATTTAACTTTTTGTCTGTCTTAGAGCACATATGAGCATGATAGAATCACATATAAAGTTTTTTTGATTGCATTAGAACACATAAGCATGCTATAATCACATATTCAGTTTTTTTACTGCCTAAGAACACATATGAGCATATTATAATCACATATTCTGTTTTTTGACTGCCTTAGCACACATATGAACATGCTATAATAACATATAGAGTTTTTTAACTGCCTTAGAACACATATGAACATGTTATATATCATTTATGATAGAATCACATATAAAATTTTTGGCTTTGCCTGCCTTAGAGCACATATGAGCATGCTATATTCACATATTCAATTTTTTTACTGCCTTAGCACACATACGAGCATGATCGAATCACATATATAGTTTTTTGCTTGCCTTAAAGCACATCTGAGCATGGTAGAATCACATATAGAGTTTTTTTATATGCCTTAGAACACATATGAACATGCTATAATCACATATTCAATTTTTTGACTGCCTTAGCACACATATGAGCATGATAGAATCACATATAGAGTTTTTTTATTGCCTTAGATCACACATGAGCACATGATAGAATCACATATAGTGTGTAATTTATTTCATTATATTTTGTTTATCAATACTGACTGTTCTTTTCTTGTGTAGGCTGCTAGCGATAATCAGGGTAGTGGAGCTGAAGGGACAGATAAAGACAATGAACAAGAAGACGCACAAAATCTTGGCGATGATTAGAGGACTGTGTTGAAGAAGTTCTATTTTTTTTATTTTTCCTAATTGTAATTGTTGAATTGTAAATAATTAAACTTTTTAGTTTTAAGGTGGAACGATTAATTATTATAGATACTTGTTATATGAATTTTTTTGTGTGGTTTGTTTTTTATTTACAGGAAATATAAATTGTACAGGAAATATAAATTGTACAGTTCTCCGTAATTAATTTTTAAATAAATTTTTTTTGATTTTTTTTCATTTTTGCGACGGATTAGCGACGGATGATTCCGTCGCTATCATATTAATCTAGCGACGGCTTAGCGACGGAATTAAATCCGTCGCCACGCCGTGGTCGCCGTTTAGTACCGGCGGATTGGCGACGGAATATAGCGCTCGTTATTCCATCGCAATTAGCGACGGACTTGGCGACGGAATAATTCCGTCGCCAGTTAGCGTCGAAATATTCGCGACGTAAGCATACTGTCGCCGCGTTGTCGCTAATCCGTCGCTAACATGGTTAGCGACGGATTAGCGACGAAAGGTGGTCGTCGCTAATCTACTGCTCTGTTGTAGTGATAGTGATTGAATCTTGCATATAGGTGTTCTAAGGCTGTCAAAATTTTTTTATAGTGATTCAAACATGCATATATGTGTTCTAAGGCTGTCCAAAAATTTTCATAATGATTTCATCATGCATATATGTGTTCTAGGCTGTCAAAAACATTTCATTGTGAT
Source organism: Nuphar pumila (assembly GCF_984573655.1). Lineage (NCBI taxonomy): Eukaryota > Viridiplantae > Streptophyta > Magnoliopsida > Nymphaeales > Nymphaeaceae > Nuphar > Nuphar pumila. The sequence goes on along the minus strand of NC_143259.1, from coordinate 73,848,085 downwards.
CCAATCATGCATATATGTATTCTAAGGCTGTCAAAAAAAATTCATAGTGATTCAATCATGCATATATGTGTTCTAGGCTGTAAAAAAATATATATAGTGATTCAATCATGCATATATGTGTTCTAAAGCTATCAAAAAAATTTCATAATGATTCAATAATTCATATATGTGTTCTAAGGCTGTCAAAAAAAATTCATAGTGATTCAATAATTCATATATGTGTTCTAAGGTGGTCAAAAAAATTTCATTGTGATTCAATCATGCATATATATGTTCTAAGGCTGTCCAAAAAATTTAATAATGATTTAGTCATGCATATATATGTTTTAGGCTGTCAAAAAATTTTCATAGTGATTCAATCATGTATATATATGTTCTAAGGCTGTAAAAAAAAAATCATAGTGATTCAATTGTGCATATATGTGTTCTAGGTTGTCAAAAAAAATTCATAGTGATTCAATCATGCATATATGTGTTCTAAGGCTGTCAAAAAAAATTCATAGTGATTCATTAATTGATATATGTGTTCTAAGGGTGTCAAAAAAAATTCATAGTGATTGAATCATGCATATATGTGTTCTAAGGCTGTCGAAATTTTTTTATACAGATTCAATCATGCATATATGTGTTCTAAGGCTGTAAAAAAAATTCATAGTGATTCAATCATGCATATATGTGTTCTAACACTAAAAAAAAATCATAGTGATTCAATCATGCATATATGTGTTCTAATGCTGTAACAAAAATTCATAGAGATTCAATCATGCATATATGTGTTTTAAGGCTGTCAAAAAAAATTCATAGTGATTCAGTCATGCGTATATGTGTTCTAAGGCTGTTAAAATAATTTCATAGTGATTCAATGATTCATATATGTGTTCTAAGGCTGTCAAAAAAAATTCATAGTGATTCAATCATGCATATATGTGTTCTAATTCTGTAAAAAAAAATTGATAGAGATTCAATGATGCATATATGTGTTCTAGGTTGTCAAAAAAAATTCATAGTGATTCAATCATGCATATATGTGTTCTAAGTTGTCAAAAAAAATTCATGGTGATTCAATCATGCAAATATGTGTTTTAAGGCTGTCAAAAAAAATTCAAAGTGATTCAATCATTCATATATTTGTTCCAAGATTTTCAAGTTAATTATTTGGGGCATTACAACTATGATATCAGAGTAGGACAAGAATATATGGTTTGTGGCCCTTCCAGCAACCCTGCAAGAGCTCTTTAAGTATATAGTATTTGAATTATGTTTTTTTTCTTGAAGAAATTGATTTATTTTGTGAAAATCAAGAACCTAGATATATTGCTGGGAACATCGTTCGATATATGTTGTGATCAAGATAAGCGAGAGACGTATGTTATTTTGTTGTTCGAGTAGATGGCTTGTGGAGCTAGGTGTGAAGATCTCCTTGATTCACTAAACATCGTACAAAGGTTGCGACACAACAACCAACCTCAATACCTAGTCAGGATGAATGATGAAGAATTTCCATATAGCAAATCAGATTGAATAAATAATCCAAGAATTTTGCCATTTACGTTCTTTGGTAATAAAGATGAATGCTTTGGATTTGAATCTCGTTTGAATGGTTATAAGTCTTAGCACTTAGGTTTGACTAATTTAATATCTTAAAGCCCTACACATAGATATATAAGTTTTGTTGGATGTAGACTTCACTAAAAAAAAAACTGATCCTGAATCCAACACCAAACTTTAATTAAATCCTATCAGGAATATAGGATCTGATGAATTGAGATTAGATACGGGTTGAACCCTCAATCATATATGAGTCAATTAATATCTTTAGGTCATATATCGCTTCCTATAAAATAAAGGCTATACTACTATAGATTCAGAAAGGGATTTTATGTTTCTTGAATAAGATTCTAAATACTCTAAACAATGCACGAGGTTCAAATTTCAAATTATTTTGAAGTTTTCATTTGGAATAACACACATACTACGGTCCCTTGTATAGTGATAAGGATACCACATGGATGAGCATTATAAGAATTTCCATAAGGCATAAATGAGAACATTATTTATTAAAAAAAGACATGATTCTCTTTTCATAGTGTTATTAAGGATGAAAATAATAATATATAATAAAGCCCCTAGATTGGGTCTTTGAAATTTCCTGAGAGATTTTCATTGGATAACATACGTGGAAAAAACAAAATTTTAAAATACAAGAAAGATACTCCAGTCTAGTGGTTTAGTCCTTGTAACGAATTTTGGGGATGAAATTCCTTTTTAGGGGGAAAGGATATAAAACCTACAAAATTTTGATAATTATCAAAATAAATAAATAATACAATTCTTTAAAATAAATATGGTAAAGTGATATAGAGTGAATCCAAATGGATCTTGTATCCAAACAAGATCAAATTGATCCAGTATTTGGATTCGGATACGACGTATGGATTCGGATCTAGGATGGATCCGAAACCCAATTAGAATCCAATTGGATCTTAATGGATCCAAGTATGGTCGAACTTCAATCAAGATCCAAAAACGTAGTTAGAAAGTTCAAAAGATCTAAAATATAATTTTTGATCCAACTCGTATTTGAGATTTGTCAAAAAAAAAATGAATTCATATATAAAAGAATTAATAAAGACTTATAATGCAACAAGAGGTGAAGGGGTGTTATGGCAAGAGGTCTTGCCTAGTTACGAAGCAACTTGAGTTCAAATCTCATTAGCCATGTACACGAATTTCAGTAAGAGGATGTGTCTTTTTTATCAAAAATGTCATTTTGGAAAACTCATCAAAAAGTTAAAAGAGGATAAATAAATTGATGTTGTAAGAATATGCACTAGCGCACTGGTGGGGCTTGTTGCCCTTGAGGGAGAAGAACTTTGGTTCAAATCCCCCTGTGCGCCGGGTGAGTTTTGCTAAAATAATTTAATTTCATTTTGGATTTCGTAATTCCTCATTTAAGAGGGCATAAATGAGAAAAGTCATTTTTCAAGAGGGAGGTGGCTGACCGACTTCCCAAGTTGGAAACCCAATAAAAAACATTGAAGAGGGTGAAAAAGACTTTTTAGGAAGACCACCATGCCCACGATTTTATAATTGGGAGGAGTCTTAAATGAGAATGGCGGTTCCAACGAAAGAAAAAAAAAATATATAGATGTTATTTTTGGAAAATCTGCCAAACGGCTACAAGAGGTCAAAAGAAACATCGTTGCAAGAATAGACAACAAAATTGAATATAGCACTTTGGTGGGGCTCATTACCCCTTAGGGAGGAGGACTCAAGTTCGAATCCCCCTTGGCGCCAGGGATACTTTTTACTAAAAATGACTTTTGATTTGAATTTGAAAGTTCAAAATGGACAATCAAATGCTCAATTAAGAAGGCATTAAATGTTGAATATGAGTTTTTTTTAGAGGGACGGCTGGGTGGGTGGCCAAGGTTGGAAACCCAACCGTCCTAATTGGGAAGAGGTTCCCTTCCATGGTTTTCGAATTTGGAAGGGAGGGGTTTCAAAGCTGGGTAGTAAATAGGGCTCCACGTTTTAGGAATGTGGAAGGGAATTAAGAGGACGGTTTCAAAAAAAAATGCTATGTGTGGGAGTTTACAAAAATGAGATGCGTGGGGATTCGTTTCCCCTTTCTTCCTCAAGCTTCCCCTCTTGGCCCAGCCGTGTGACCTTCTCATTTTTTTGCCTTCACGTTTTCCTCCTCCTCACCACCATTGTTTCAGGCAAGGAGCTTGCACGAGATTACCCAATGCACGTGAGAAGAAGAGAAGCCGTTACGCTGAACTTCGTATCTTCAACGAGGTAAGGGCATAGTGACGATATGTGTGAGCATGGTGCCATTGGGCACGTATAAGTGTTAGACTATCTGATATATACACTATAATGTGTACATTAAGCCATGCATTTGAGTCATGGCTAACGTAGGTCTCCTCTAATTTTTGATTTGGTGTACATCGATCTACTAAACCATGCATACATTTTTTTTTAGCATATTCACATGGTTGAAATAGTGTGTAAGCATACTAGTCTAGCCGTGTGGTGAATAATGTGACTTTGAATCTGTATGATTAAATAGATTTATGTATATTCTAGTATAAACTCCGCCTGTGTAGTTATACACTGCCGGTCCCAAGCCCGGATAAAGGAGGAGGGTTGCGGTAGGCCTGTGACAGCCAGCATAAAAACTTTGTCATATCCTATGAAAATGAACCAACGTAAGAAGGTAGGTGTTGCACCCATTGAAAATAAGATGCGAGAGAATCGTTTACGGTGGTTTGGACATATTCGGCGAAGGCCTAATGATGCTCCAGTTAGAAGGTTGGAGAAATGGGAAAATATATTAGTTAAAAGAGGTCGGGGTAGGCCTAGGAAGACTTGGATGGAGATGATAGGAAAGGATATGAATTCTTTGAACCTCACCGAGGACATGGCGTTGGATAGAAATGATTGGAGGAAAAGGATTCATGTGGAAGACCCAAAATGAATTTCTTTTTTGGTTCATATCGCTGACCCCAATTGTTTTGGGATGAAGGCGTAGTTGTTGTTGTTGTTGTATGTATATTCTAGTATATATACGTGTGATGGTAAATGAAGTTTACAGCCATGCTGACATGAATAGGCAGATTCAGGGATAACTATGGATCTGCATATTCATACGAACTTGAATGGGAGGTTGCAAACTCAATTGTGGTAAATTATCGATATGGATGTGTGGTTCTGGGAATAACCGCAGTTCTGCCTATACATTTAAAGATGGGTAGACTCAAGAATAACCATGAATTTGCTTATTCTTATAAATCTGAAGATGAGTCTGCATTTATATGCACTATTAGAATCTAGATTTGTTTATTCAGGAAAATCGATTGTGAATTTGCATATGTTTTGCCATTGGTTTATAAATTTATATATGCATGTAACCTGATCACGAATATGCACGTTCATGTAAAGGTATTTATCAAACATTATTATTAGTCCACATAAGAATATATGTTTATAGATTCATGTACAGGTCTAAAGAGACGTGAATATGAAAGTTTAGGATTTGGGATGCTTAGTGAATACAAACGGTATTCTTTTTCATAATACATACTGTCTTTTTTTTTCTGCATTAGCAACTATAGGTTGTTCATACCTAATCTACGTCATTTTTTGCATCACCAAAGCATAGGTTTTTGTTTTTATACTCGTCTCTTGTTGCACCTCTGCATAGGAGAATTATAGACTATAGTCTTTAACTACAAGTATGCACACAATCAATATGATTATTACATTGGAAGTCCGGAACGAGCTGGGGTCGACTTGACCCCAACCAATGACCCTGTTGTAGTGACAGTATTAGCCCAACCGATTCTTTTTGTTCGGTATTGATGGGCCTGGTTCAGCGTTATTCAGCTTGAACAAGGAAGGCGTGTATGACAGGATACACAACACCCTGTCAGTGAGGTTGTTTCACTATCATGATTTAAGGTATAGCAGATCGAAGGTCTGCCTATGTCCTAGTTACTGGTTACCATTGAGGGTAGTTGATAACTATGGTACGATGTCGGTTGGATACGTCTTGATCTCAGCCATTTCCAGCAGCTCAATAGCCAGCACTATTGTTCATAGCAGGTCAGTTGGAGATGCCAACCTAGCCGACTGCAGGGGAATGGTAGCATAGACGCTGCCCTGCCGGTATACAACCATGGTGGCTGGTTGTGCCAGACAGGCATGTAACCTGTCTGGTAAGAGTAGCAGGTGCATGTCACATTGTGATGGGATGTTGCAAGTTCAAACTCCAATGGCATGGTTGCATAACTAATAGGGTCTGTCTAACCCCTAACTTGTATTTCAAAAGATTATATATATATATATATATATATATATATATATATATATATATATATATATATTAATGGCTAAATCATAATGTGGACCAGTTGGTATTGTCAACACCCATCCGGCTGCCAAAAATGGCTCGCGGTCTGCTGTCGTGCCTTGTTAGTCATAACAGACATGTTCTGTTGTGACAAATAGGGGCAGTAGCAGATGCACCCAACTTGGGTTCTGATTACTTGGTAGGAACAGTTAGTGGGCATCACTTAGTATGGGAATGTTGTGTGTTTTGATCATGAAAATGCAATTATATAACATGTACGTGTCTACCTAAACTTTGCTTACCTTTCAAAGAAAATTAATACTAGGCATGCATGCATACTGAAATGCACGTTGTAGGATTTGCGTAAATTGAATGTTATCAAAATGTAGCAAGAGTGCATTTAAACCAATCCATAGTTTCACAAAAACACAAATTTGGCATATTGGTTGTCACGCACTCAATAGGTTAGTTGTTTGAAAACCCGGTTAGATGGTAAAGAAATACTTATTTCATGATTCTTGTCATTAGGTTATTGGAATGAATGTGTATGTATATGTTCTCGCAAAAATGCATTTTTTTTTAACCCATGCATATGAAAATAAGGTTATGCTATTACTGTGCTTTGACAAAAATGAGATATCCATGTTGTAAATTGTTTTGAATATAAACTAAATATGTGATTCACATATGAATGATATGATTACATCAAGTACATGGCTCATTTATTGTAAATGCATATGGATATTTGCACAATTATGATCATTGTAGGTTCATAATTATACAAAAATTCAAAACTAAACTTGCGGTTTTGCAGAACCTTTGTAGTGCCTTATGAGCACTTGTGAAAAGTTATACTTGAGACATGTCATATGAGTGTGTGGTCAGTGGGGTACGAAACATAAACCAGAGCTCATAAATGAAACTTTAAAATGTTGTAAGTATAAGTACTCGGCTTAGATTTGAGCCAAAATTTTGAGAAATTACGGTTGATGCCTATGGGGCATTCGATGGGTAATGTGGATACACTGGGATCACCCCGAGTGTGGATTGAGATTTTGGAAATCCCCTATGGTGCAATGACTTGCACACAAAAATAAACAAGAATGAAAAATATGCACACATAACCTAAATGCAAGATTCTAGGTATACCTGAAAGATGATATATGTTACTGGTCTCTCAAGAATCTGGGTATACCTGACAACGGTATATGTTACCAGTTTTTCAGGGCTATGGGTACATGTGAAAGACGGTGTAGGTTACCAGACCCATGATCTACCTTGGAGAGGGTAGATGGTACAAGCTCCGTGGGACAATTATGTTTTGTGAGAGCGAGGCGTCTCACCCGGTCCCCAGTCCTCAGAGTTAGGGGGGCAGGACTACCAATGCATCCTAGGTGGTAGATCCAAGTCTTTTGCAGAAGTTGCAGGTTACATCCTAATTCTAGTTCTAGCCATTGGGGAATACTCTCTTGGTCGCGAACAGTCCCCTTTGGACCTTTGTACGGCTAGTCATACGGGGTATTAATTGAAAAAGCATAACAAACCCCCATGTGGTCTCGATCCGCTACGATGTCGAATGCCTGTGCGTACCCACAGAAAAATTAACAAGAGAAAACATAAAGTTAGTGCATTTCTGAAAATCTTCAAGTAGTTGCATAATGCTTGATGTTGCAATTTTCAGAGTATGTTGTGATTCATTCATATGGTGCTTAACTCAAATTTGTTTCCTTTACATGAAAAATGTGATAGCTTAAATATGAGTCATAAATATGATGTGTTGTACATTGATGTCTATACTTTATGCAATATGTCATGAAATGCTTTAATTAAGTGAATTGTAAATCCACATTTGTTCAAAAGTTTGTTACTGCTTATATAAATATGTAGCAAATATACTTGTACACATGACACTGAGCACATTCATATGGATATTACGCTTCTTACTCAGACGCGGTAGTCTAACCCCTTCTGAATTAATATTTTCAAGAAACAAATAAAGGCGAGCAATTGCGCTCGTCGCTGCGGACAGTGCCATGTGACCATATCTTCTGTGGATGTCCTTAGAAACTCTGATTGTAATAATTCATTAAGTTTGTTATATAAGACTTGTAACATTAAAATAAAAGAGTTTAATTCATCTATTGTCATTGCTTTTGTACTATTAATTATAACCCTTCCAAATAAATTGACTAAGGATTTAAATAAAACATCTCCGTTGTTGTTTCGAAAAAAAAATTATTCCAAAATTTTCGAGTTAATTATTTGGGGCGTTACAGATTCAATCATGCATATATGTGTTCTAAGGCTGTTAAAAAAAATTCAAAGTGATTCAATCATTCATATATTTGTTCGAAAGCTATCAAAAAAATTTCATAGTGATTCAATCATGCATATATGTGTTCTAAGGCTGTAAAAAAAAATTCATAGTGATTCAATCATGCATATATATGTTCTAAGGTTGTCACCAAAATTTCAAAGTGATTCAATCACGCATATATGTGTTCTAAGGTTGTCATAAAAATTTCATACTGATTCATTCACACATATATGTGTTGTAAGGCTATCAACAAAATTATATAGTGATTCAATCTTGCATATATGGGTTTTAAGGCCGCCAATTTTTTTTATAGAGATTCAATCATACATAAATGTGTTCTAAGGCTGTCAAAAAATTATATAGTGATTCAATTAGGCATATATGTGTTCTAAGGATGTCCAAAAAATTCTATAGTGATTCAATCATGCATATATGTGTTCTAAGGCTGTCAAAAAAATTCGATAGTGATTCAATCATGCATATATGTGTTCTAATGCAGTAAAAAGAAATTGATAGAGATTCAATCATGCATATATGTTTTCAAAGGCTGTCAAAAAAAATTCATAGTGATTCAATCGTGCATATATTTGTTCTAAGGCTGTCAAAAAAAATTCATAGAGATTCAAACATGCAAATATGTGTTCTAATGTTGTAAAAAAAAATTTGTAGTTATTCAATCAAGCATATATGTGTTCTAATGTTGTCAAAAAAATTTGTAGTGATTCAATCATGCATATATGTGTTATACGGCTGTCAAAAATATCGTAGTGATTCAATTATGCATATATGTGTTCTAATGCTGTCAAAAATTTCAAATTGATTCAATCATGCAGATATGTGTTCTAAGGCTGTCACAAAAAAATTATAGTGATTTAATAATGCAATATATGTTTTAAGGCCGTCAAAAAAATTTCATAGTGATTCAATATTGCATATATGTGTTCTAAGGGTGTCAAAAAAATTATATAGAGATTCAATAATGCATATGTCTTCTATGGATGTCAAAAAAATTTCATAGTGATTCACTAAGGCATATATGTGTTCTAATGCAGTTAAAAAAATTGTGTAGCGATTCAATCAAGCATATATGTGTTCTAAGGCTTTCAAAAAAAATTCATAGTGATTCAATCATTCATATATGTGTCCTAAGGTTGTCAAAAAAATTTCATAGTGATTCAATAATGCATATATGTGTTCTACGATTGCCAAAAAAAATCATAGTGATTCAATCATGCACGTATGTGCTGTAATTGTGTCAAAAAAAAATCATAGAGATTCAATCATGCATATATGTGTTCAAAGGCTGTAAAAAAAAAATCGTTGTGATTTAATCATGCATATATATGTTCTAAGGCTGTCAAAAACAATTCAAATTCATTATACATATATAAGTTCTAAGGCTATCAAAACAAATTCAAAGTGATTCAATCATGCATATATGTCTTCTAATGTTGTCAAAAAAAATTCATAGTGATTCAATCTTGCATATATGTGTTCTACGACTAACAAAAAAAATCATAGTGATTCAATCATGCATATATGAGTTCTAAGGCTATCAAAAAAATTATATAATGATTCAATCAAGCATATATGTGTTCTAAGGCTGTCGAAAAAATTTCTTAGTGATTCCACATTGCATATATGTGTTATAAGATTGTCAGTTTTTTTTTATAGTGATTCAATCATTCATATATGTGTTCTAATGCTGTCTAAAAAAATTGATAGAGATTCAACCATGCACATGTGTGTTCTAAGGCTGTAAAAGAATTATATAGTGATTAAATCATGCGTATATGTGTTTTAGACTGTAAAAAAAAACTTCAGAGTGATTCAATCACGCATATATCTGTTCTATTGCTGTAAAAAAAATTCAGAGTGATTCAATCATGCATATATGTGTTCTATTGCTGTAAAAAAAAAATTCATAGTGATTCAATCATTAATATATGTGTTCTAAGGCTGTCAAGAAAATTTTGTAGTCATTCAATCATGCATATATGTGTCCTAAGGTTGTCAAAAAAAATTAGTGATTGAATAATGCATATATCTTTTCTTCGGTTGTCAAAAAAATTTAATGGTGATTCAATCATGCATACATGTATTCTAATGCTGTAAAAAAAAATTCAGAGAGATTCAATCATGCATTATGTGTTGAAAGGCTGTCAAAAAAAAATCATAGTGATTCAATCATGCATAAATGTGTTCTAAGGTTGTATACAAAAATTCAAAGTGATTCAATCATGCATATATGTGTTCTAATGCTGTGAAAAAAAATTTATAGTGATTGAATCTTGCATATATGTGTTCTAATGCAATAAAACAAAATTTTATAGTGATTCAATCATGCTTATATGTGTTCTAATGCTGTCAAAAAAATTTCATAGTGATTCAATCACGCATATATGTGTTCTAAGGCTGTCAATTTTTTTTGGAGTGATTCAATCATGCATATATATGTTCTAAGTCTGTCACAAAGATTTCATAGTGATTCAATCATGCATATATGTGTTCTAAGGCTGTCAAAAAAAACTCATAGTGATTCAATCTTGCATATAAGTGTTCTAAGGCTGTCAAAAAATTTATATAGTGATTTAGTCATGCATATATGTGTTCCAAGGCTGTCAAAAAATTTTCATAGTGATTCAATCATGCATATATGAGTTATAAGGTTGTCAAAAAAATTTCATAGTGATTCAATCATGCATATATGTGTTCTAAGGTTGTAAAAAAGATTTCATAGTGATTCAATCATGCATATATGTGGTCTAGGGTCTCAAAAAAAATTCATAGTGATTCAATCACACATATGTGTGTTCTAACACTGTAAAAAAAAACTCATAGGGATTTGATCATTCATATATGAGTTCTAAGGCTGTCAAAAAAATTACAGAGTAATTCAATCACACATATATGTCTCCTTTGTTTGTCAAAAAAAATTCATAGTGATTCAATAATGTATATATGTGTTCTACGGTTGTCAAAAAAATTTCATTGTGCTTCAATCAAGCATATATGTGTTATAAGGCTATAAAAAAAATTCATAGTGATTCAATCATGCATATATGTGTTCTAATGTTGTCAAAAAAAATTTGTAGTGATTCAATCTTGCATATATGTGTTCTAAGGTTGTCACAAAAAATTCATAGTGATTGAATCATGCATATATGTGCTCTAAGGTTATCATCAAAGTTTCATAGTGATTCAATCATAAATATATGTGTTCTAAGGTTGTCAAAAAAATTATATAGTGACTCAATCATGCATATACGTGTTCTAAGGCTGTCAAAACAATTCCATAGTGATTCAATCATGTTTATATCTGTTCTAAGGCTGTCAAAAATTTTTAATAGTGATTCAATCATGCATATATGTGTTTTAATGCTCTAAAAAAAATTTAATAGTGAATCAATCATGCATATATGTGTTCTAAGGCTCTCAAAAAAAATTCATAGTAATTCAATCATGCATATATGTGTTTTAATGCTGTAAAAAAAAATTGATAGAGATTCAATCATTTATATATGAGTTCTAAGGCGGTCAAAAAAATTTCATAATAATTCAATCATGCATATATGTGTTCTAAGCCTGCCAAAAAAAATTCATAGTGATTCAATCATGCACATATGTGTTCTAAGGTTGTCAAAAAAATTTCAAATTCAATCATGCATATATGTGTTCTAAGGATGTAAAAAAAAAAGTCAAAGTGATTCAATAATGCATATAAGTATTCTAGGTTGTCAAAAAAAATTCATAGTGATTCAATCATGCATATATGTGTTCTAATGCTATCAAAAAAATCTTTATAAAGATTCAATCTTGCGTATTTGTGTTCTTTTGCTGTCAACTTTTTTTTATAGAGATACAATCATGCATACATGTGTTCAAAGGCTGTAAAAAAAATTCATAGTGACTTCATCATTTGTATATGTGTTCTATGGCTGTCAATAAAATATCAATATCATTATACATATATGTGTTCTAAGGCTGTCAAAAATATTTCAAAGTGATTCAATCATGTATGTGTTCTAATGCCATCAAAACAATTTCATATTGATTTAATCTTGCATATATGTGTTCTAATGTTGTCAAAAAAAAAATCATAGTGATTCAATCATGCATATATGTGTTGTATGTTTGACAAAAAAATCTTATAGTGATTCAATCATGATTATCTGTTTTCTATGGTTATCAAAAAAATTATATAGCGATTTGATCCAGTATATATACGTTCTAAGGCTGTCAAAAAATTTTCATAGTGATTCCATCATGCATATATTTGTTCTAAGACTGTAAAAAAAAAAATCTTATTCATTCAATCATTCATATATGTGTTCTAATGCTATCTAAATTTTTTTATAGAGATTCAAACATGCATATATGTGTTCTAAGGCTGTCAAAAAAAAATTATAGTGAGTAAATCATGCATACATATGCTCTAGGCTGTCAAAAAAAATTCATAGTGATTAAACCATGCATGTATGTGTTCTAATGCTATCAATAAGTTTTCATAGAGATTCAATCATTCATATATGTGTTCTAAGGCAGTCAAATAAATTTCATAGTGATTCAATCATGCATATATGTGTCCTAAGGTTGTCAAAAAAGTTTTATAGTGATTCAGTCCTGCATATATGTGTTTAAAGGCTGTCAAAATAATTTCATAGTTATTCAATCATGCAAAATTGTGTTCTAGGCTGTCAAAAAAATTTCAAATTCAATATGCATATATGTGTTCTAAGGTTGTCAAAAAAAATTCAAATTGATTCAATCATGCTTATATGTGTTCTAATGCTATAAAAAAAATTCAGAGTGAATCAATATTGCATTTATATGTTCTAATGCTGTCAAAAAAATTTCATAGTGATTCAATCTAGCATATATGTGTTCTAATGCTGTAAAAAAATTTGATAGAGATTCAATCATTTATATATGTGTTTAAGGCTGTAAAAAAAAATTCATAATGATTCAATCTTGCATATATGTGTTCTATGTTGTAAAAAATTCATAGTGATTCAATCATTCATATATGTGTTCTAAGCCTGCCAAAAAAAATTCATAGTGATTTAATGATGCACATGTGTTCTAAGGTTGTCAAAAAAAATTCAAATTCAATCATGCATATATCTGTTCAAAGGGTGTCAAAAAAAATCAAAGTGATTCAATCATGCATATAAGTATTCAAGGTTGTAAAACAAAATTCATTGTGATTCAATAATGCATATATGTGCTCTAATGCTATCAAAAAAATCTCATAGTGACTCAATCACACATATATGTGTTCTAATGCTGTCAATTTTTTTATATAGAGATGCAATCATGCATACATCTGTTCAAAGGCTATAAAAAAAAAATCATAGTGACTGCATCATGCAAATATGTTTTCTATGGCTGTAAAAAAAAATTCAAATTCATTATACATAAATGTGTTCTAAGGCTGTCAAAAATATTTCAAAGTGATTCAATCATGCATATATGTGTTCTAATGTTGTCAAAACAATTTCATACTGATTTAATCTTGCATATATGTGTTCTAATGTTGTAAAAAAAAATCATAGTGATTCAATCATGCATATATGTGTTCTACGGTGGACAAATTTTTTTTATAGTGATTCAATCATGATTATATGTTTTCTATGGCTATCAAAAAAATTATATAGTGATTCAATCAAGCATATATATGTTCTAAGGCTATCGAAAAAATTTCATAGTGATTCCATAATGCATATATGTATTCTAAGACTGTCAAAAAAATTTCATAGTAATTGAATGATTCATATATGTGTTCTAATGCTATCTAAATTTTTTTATAGAGATTCAATCATGCATATATGTGTTCTAAGGCTGTCAAAAAAAAGTTATAGTGATTAAATCATGCATACATTTGTTTTATGTTGTAAAAAAAAATTCATAGTGATTAAAACATGCATATATGTGTTATAGGCTGTCAAAAAAAATTCATAGTGATTCAATCATGCATGTATGTGTTCTAATGTTGTCAAAAAAATTTCATAGAGATTCAATCATTCATATATATTTTCTAAGGCAGTCAAATAAGTTTCATAGTGATTCAATTATGCATATATGTGTCCTAAGGTTGTCAAAAAAGTTTTATAGTGATTCAATAATGCATATAAGTGTTCTACGGTTGTCAAAAAATTTAATGGTGATTCAATCATGTATATATGTGTTCCCATGCTGTCAAAAAAATTTCAAAGAGATTCAAACATGCAAATATGTGTTCAAAGGTTGTCAAAAAAATTTCATAGCGATTCAATCATGCAAAAATGTGTTCTAGGCTGTCAAAAAATTTTCAAATTCAATATGCATATACGTGTTCTAAGGCTGTCAAAAAAAATTCAAACTGATTCAATCATGCTTATATGTAATGCTGTCAAAAAATTTCAGAGTGAATCAATCTTGCATATATATGTTCTAATTCTGTCAAAAAAATTTCACACTGATTCATTCATGTATATATGTGTTCTAAAGCTATAAAAAAAATTTGATAGAGATTCAATGATGCATATATGTGTACTAAGGCTGTCAATAAAATTTCATGGTGATTCAATCATGCATATATGTGTTCTAGGCTCTCAAAAGTTTTTTATAGTGATTGAGTGATGCATATATGTGTTCTAAGCCTATCATAAAAAACTTCAAAGTGATTGAATCATGCATATATGTGTTCTAAAGCTGTCAAAAAATTTTAAAGTGATTCAATCTTGCATATATATGTTCTAATGCTGTCAAAAAAAAAATTCACAGTGATTCAATCATGTATATATGTGGTCTAAAGCCATCAAAAAAATTTGATAGAGATTCAATCATGCATATATGTGTACTAAGGCTGTCAAAAAAATTTCATGGTGATTCAATCATGCATATATCTTTTCTAGGCTATCAAAAAAAATTCATAGCGATTCAATCATGCATATATGTGTTCTAGGCTGTCAAAAAAAATCATAGTGATTCAATTATGCATATGTGTGTTTTAAGGCTGTCAAAAAAAATTCTTAGTGACTCAATCATTCGTATATGTGTTCTAAGGATGTTAAAAAAATTGCATAGTGATTTAATCATGCATATATGATTCCTAAGGTTGTCAAAAAAAATTCATAGTGATTAAATCATGCATATATGTGTTCTAGGCTTTCAAAAAAATTTCATAGCCATTCAACCAAGCATATATGTGTTCGAAGGCTACGAAAATTCATATGTGTATCCTAAGGATGTTAAAAAAATTTTAAAGTGATTCAATAATACATATACGTGTTCTATGGTTGCCAAAAAATTTTATAGTGATTCTATCCTGCATATATGTGTTCTAATGTTGTAAAAAAAAAATCATAGAGAGTCAATCATGCATATATTTGTTTAAAGGCTATAAAAAAAAATCATAATGATTCAATCATGCATATATGTGTTAAAAGGCAATCTAAAAAAATTCAAATTCAATGTACATATATTTGATCTAAGGCTGCCAAAAGAATTTCAAAGTGATTCAATCTTGCATATATGTGTTCAAATGCTGTCAAAAAAATTCATAGTGATTCAATCATGCATATATGTGTTCTTCGGTTGACAAAAAAAATTTCATAGTGATTCAATCATATAAATATGTATTCTAAGCCTATCAAAAAAATTATATAATGATTCAATCATGCATATATGTGTTCTAACGCTATCAAAAAAATTTCATAGTGATTCCATCATACATGTATGTGTTCTAATGCTGTCAAACAAAATTTATACTGATTCAATCATTCATATATGTGTTCTAATGCTGTCTAAAAATTTTGACGGAGATTCAATCATGCATATATGTGTTCTAAGTCTGTCAAAAAAAAATTCATAGTGATTAAATTATGTATATATGTGTTCTAGGCGATGAAAAAAATTTCATAGTGATTCAATCATGCATATATGTGTTCTAAGGTTGTCAAAAAAATTTCATAGTGATTCACTCATTCATATATGTGTTCTAAGGCTGTCAAAAAAAATTTATAGTCATTCAATCAAGCATATATGTGTTCTAAGGTTGTCAAAAAAAAATTTGTGATGCAATAATGCATATATGTGTTCTACGATTGTAAAAAAAAATTAATGGTGATTCAATAATGAATATATGTGTTCTACGGTTGTCAAAACAATTTAATGGTGATTCAATCATGCATATATGTGTTGCTATGCTGTCAAATTTTTTTTATAGAGATTCAATCATGCATATATGTGTTCAAAGGTTGTCAAAAAAATTTCATAGTGATTCAATCATGCATAAATGTGGTCTAAGGCTGTAAAAAAAAATACAAATTCCATTTGCATATATGTGTTCTAAGGCTATTAAAAAAATTTCAAAGTGATTCAATCATGCATATATGTATTCTAATGTTGTCAAAAAAAATTCATAGTGATTCAATCATGCATATATGTGTTCTAAGTCTATAAAAAAAAAGTTGGACTGATTCAATCATGCAATATGTGTTCTAAGGCTGTCACAAATTTTTCATAGTGATTCAATCACGCATATATGTGTTCTAAGGCTGTTAAAAAAATTTCATAGTGATTCAATCTTGCATATATGTCTTCTAAGGCTGTCAAAAAATTTATATAGTGATTGAGTCATGCATATATGTGTTCGCAGGTTGTCAAAAAATTTCATAGTGATTCAACCATGCATATATGTGTAATAAGGCAGTAAAAAAAAGCTTCATAGTGATTCAATCAAGCATATTTGTGCTCTAATGATGTCAAAGAAATTTGATAAAAATTCAATCATGCATATATGTGTGCTAAGGCTATTAAAAAAAATTCATAGTGATTCAATCATGCTTATATGTGTTCTAGGTTGTCAAAAAAAATTCATAGTGATTTAATCACACATATATGTGTTCTAAGTGTAAGATCCACGATTTTCATTTTCATGCATATTGTGTAATTATATGGAAATCGATGAATTTTTATGTTTTGGCAATTTCTAAAGATTTGCTTATTTTGAGAATTGGGTTAAATGGTGTAATTTTATATAAATAGAGCGATTTCAGGAAATCTAGAGTGGATCAACCTCCTAAATTTTTAGGGTAAGCTTGAAATAGGGTTGTAATGATACACCTCGAATTTGAGATCCGAACGATGAAAAAACCTCGTCAGTGCATATGAATTACGGAAGATAGCTTAAGAAATTAGCGAGGGCCTAAACGAGGCCAATTTTGCTCAGAACGAAGATTTATTTACTTGAGTAGCGGTGTGATGATATTTACATTGATAATATAAAATAAAATTTCTATGCATTGTGGAAAAATAATTGAAATTAAATTTAAAATAGAAATCAAGATAATAAACTAATTGTCTTTCCATTGGTAAGACATTACCAAGGCCACTTTTGGCCACTTTGGAGGGCCTTGGGACGACTAAGGCCATCGATCCAGCTGGTCCCATTGACCAGCTGGGTTAGTGGCACTTATGTAAAGGTTTTTGAAAGCTCATAAAGGGGAGGGCCACGATTGGCCCTACCCAATTCATTAAAAAGATAAAAGTTAAAATTATAAATATTGTAATGTCATATCATTAAGAGAGAAAGGAGGACGTTTTTGGGCTGGAGGGCGCCGTCCCCTCTTGGGTTTGGCGTGGAACCTTGCATGGCTTGCTTAGCTTGGGATTTGAGAGATCCCAAGGGAGGTGCTTTTAAGAGGAGCTATAATTACCCTTGACCCATTCCTATTGGATGCATGGGGCGGCATCCCCATGGCATCATTGTAAAGATTAGAAGCCCTTTTGAATCCTTGAAGCTGAATGGAGGGGCTGGGCGGCGGTGGAAAACAGTGTTCCACCCCATCCATCCATCTAGCATGACTTAATTTTAGCTTTTAGAAAAGTCGAGCCCCCCTAAAGGGCGATTTTTTTTGGCAAACACTCTCGCTCTCTCTCTCTTGTCTCCTTCCTCCAACCGTGGGAGCTCCATCCTTGAAGTGAAGAGCTGCATCCAAACTCCCTCATCTCCTACACTAAGGTGAAACCAAGGTTGCGAATGCACCTATGTGTGCAAGCCCCTTGGTGGGTGAGCTTGTAGAAGCATGGCATGTTAACTTGATTCATAGTGTTTTGCATTGTTAAACTTATGTACCATTTTTGAAATTAGTTCGCTTGTTGTTTTTTTCCAAGTTGTATTTTCAGTTTTTCTTTCCTATGTATTCTTCCAGCATTCCATGTTTTTCTTGTTTTGTAGTTGGGATTTCAGCAGGCTCGTGGGCATAGCATCCGTGCTGAGGTGCACTGGACTGAGCTAAGCTCGTCCAGCATGCACCCAGCCGTGGTGGACCCTCGATGTAACGCAAGCCAGCATGTTGTGGGTGCGCTGCAGCTGCACGTTATTTTATTTTTTTTTTTGTTTATTCCTTTCTTTTTCTTTCTTGTTTGCCTTAACCACTGTGCTGGGTTCAACCCAGTCCCAACATGTTTGGGACTGGCGTGGTAACCCGTGCTGGATTGGTCAAGTGACCAGACCCCTTTCGACCCCTATGTTTTTAGTCATGGGTCCCATTCGGACCTGGGAGCGTGGGACAGCCGATTGTCCCAGCATTTTAGCAGGTTAGGGCCAGCCCATGGCGGGCGCCCAACTCTGCTCAGCTATCGTGTTTCAAACCACACAAACCTTTGCTCGTGACTTGGAGCATGTGTGATCTGGTCCCGTGTACCAGACCCCCTTTAGCCGACCCTCCAACCTTCATTTAGAGCTTGCGCCATGCAGGTGGTTCGTGTGTGCTCAGCAATAGGCACCCCGCCCTTTTTTTTTTTATTATGGTGGTTTTTCTTTCAGCTAGTTACCTTCGGATCAGGTCTGAACCGAAGGTCAGACCTGATGGCTTGGCAATTGGTCGTGGCACGCGGTGCCAGCCCTGTCTTACCTCGCGTTGGGCCTAGGTGCCAGCCGCATGGAGCTGGGCACCCAGGCCATATGGGGCGTCAGACCCTTTGGGTCCAGGTCTGAACCAAGAGGTTCCAACTTGTCCTTGTGTGTAGCAGCGGTATGGTCATATGCACCAGACCCGCCTTGTCCAGCCTTGGTTCCCCTTTTTGCAGGGTTAGCCGACTGCCCCTTGGTGGCAGCTTGGCTAAGCCCCTATTTGACCTATTCGGCCGTTTGGTTCGCACTAGGAGTAGGACCAGAATCAGGTAGTGAGCGCGACAGCCCGGTTCTATGGACCACTACCACACTGTCCATCCCCTTGGCATCCGTTTTGCAAGAGTGTCCAGCCGCTTGTCACTCCCTTTGGCGGTCAGACTCCACCCGAACCGAACCCTTCAACAATCTGCTCCAAACCATAAGTTGGACCAGAACCTTGTTGTATGCATGACAGTCTGGTCTGAAGGACCAGACCAACAATTTTGTTGGAACCTTTTTGGCAGCAAGGTGTGAAACCCCTTGGTGACACCCTTTCGTAGCTCTGTTACTCCCTCCAATCGGCTGTCACGCATGCGGAGTTGTTCTTTTAAGGACCACACTCAATCCACTACCAGCTGAATCATAGTAGATCTGATTTTGGGTAGTTAGCACCGCACCTCCTTCACACCTCGGTTAGGGTGTTGACATGTGATCTCATGCCTTGCGACGCACTGGGTTTGAGTAGATATATATATATATATGTATATATATATGTATATATATATATATATATGTATATATATATATGTAAGTGTGAATATGTATATGTATATACATGTACATATACACTAAGGAACGTCCCTTATCGAGTATATTTGTAAAAATGTGGAGTTATATATGTGTATATATATTAAAACACATAAATGGTTGTTTCGGTGTGACCGAATGGACATGCGACACTCCTGTGTCCCGTCCAAGTCTTTCATCAGATGGATTTACACTCCGTATTAGATATGAGTTTCCCTTAGTGCTATTTTACGTTCGTTTTGTCAACAGTTTGTTGCGGGTTCGTGGGCGCGACACCCTGAACCGTGGCAATGCAAATGAAATACCCATTAGATGGGTTAATTCCAGAAAATCACCTTCGACACACATGTGTGTCGTATCCCGTAAGGAAAACCCTTATGCCTTGGTTTACATTCGACAGAATAGAAAGGTGTGTAGTTGAGCATTTTTGTAAATCCAAGAACTTAGAGACTTCGTTGATTTAAAATCACAAGTGGTTCAATATCTCTGTTTCGGGTCCGCAGGCCCGGCTCCCCATATCGTGGAAATAGCTAATGTTGTTCCCATAAGACGAGAATATCCTAGATTTCACCATAAACATGTAAGTGCGTTGAACCACATGTAATGGTCTTTTGGGTCGCAATTGCATCTTCCCTGCAAGTGCAACGATCCACCTTGGGGAAACCAATGTTATTCCCATTAGACAAGATGATTGGTTAAATTCAATTTCAAACCCTTGAGTATGAAAATGTTGATAAACGCAATCATATCACTGAAATACGTAATATAGTGCAGTTTAATATCATGTGATGCCTCTGTTGTTTACACTTGTGCAAAAGATATAAACATGTGATATTCCTTCACTTTGCACTTAGCACATCCTGACACTGTTATTGAGTAATGTGTACCCTGAGAAGGTACATCACTGAGGCATTGGTAAGCGCATTAGGTGCACTTACCTTATGAAATAAAAAGAAAGAAAATTGAACACCATAGGGTATGGATATTGAAATGTATTGTTGTGGGCTCAGTTGGAGTCTTCGGGCAGTGGCCTTTGTGTTGTGTGGACTCTTGTGTAATATACCCTAAACAGAAAATAAAATAATATGGTGTTTTGACTACTTTCACGAGCAGAGTGCTCGTTGGTCGTGTGAGGCTGAGCACGTGGATGGGCAGGCCAAGTCCTCGTTTTGCGTACCCTGCGGGGACCACGAGGCAGATTCCTCGTTGTGAGGTATGATTGAACATGAGCCTTAAGAAAGATAAACCTGCTTCGCCCCATTCACAAAATGGTTCACCTTGGGAGAGGGTGGATGGTACAACCCTGAGTGACTTGTCGTTACTACGACACGTGTTTGACAGGAGTTGTAGCGTCCTTTGCCCTCCAGTCACTTAGACTCAGGGAGGTCGAGGTTGCCTTCTTAGGACCTCACTACTGTAGTAGTATGGATTGCAATCCTTGCCTATGTGAGTATTTTCTCCTAGCTGTGTGTTGCTCGCATGAGGTTGACTCGGTTTGTAGCTTCCTCGGTTACCACATTAGAATTTAAATAATAGACGTCGGGTGCATGTCTCACAGAATGCGAGGTTTTCTTCGCGTACCTGAAGGAGTAATCAGCAGAACTTAAAGACTAACCAATCAGCTGACTTACTATAGTTGCTACTTCACTTGTGTTGTGGATTTTACTCCAGTTGCTTTATTTACTTCAGTTGTTACTTAGTTACTTTGCGGCTCAGCTCTTGTCACAATTTTTACTACTTGAGCACTTGCTTTACAATTACTGTTGCTTCTTTAGTTACTAGCTGCTCAGTTCGTTGTTTTAGCTACTTGTTTACCCTGTTACTGTAGCCTGTTGACTAGTACTTGTCACTTTGCACTTACCTGACACAGACACTTACACTTGTTAGCTTTTCCTGTTTTTCCTGTGTAGATGGTATATCTATACATGCTTATGGTTGTTTCTTTACCACCTCGCAAGAGGACTGACCTCATTTTATGGGGATGTAGGTGACGAACAGGTGTAGTGCGGATGCGGTGGTACACGGTGGAGGCTCTGAGGACCCACACACACTTGACTAGAGATCCTGTAGCCGGTGGTTTTTGGGTTTTTGTTGTTATTGGGATATATTCCCAGTTTTATACTTTTTGTACTCACTTTTGTAAAATCTTAAACTGTTGGGATGTTTCTCCGTTTTATTTTACAGCTACACTTTTTGTACACACTGTTGGTTACACGGTTTCCACTTGTTGCACTTATCTGTGGTGGCCACCCAGACTTGCGGCTTTGTAGTTTTTCCCACACTTGCTTTCCATTGGTTTTCTACTTAAACCCTTTCAAAAAAAAAAATCACTGAAAAATTCAAGTTTTCCAAGGTCGGGGTTTGGGGCGCCACAGTGTTTTGGTATCAGAGCGGAGTTTAAGTGTGTAGTCAGAGCTTCATTGTGCATCATCCATTGCACTGTAAGTATAAGCTAAGCTTCCTTATTTTCTTTATTTCCTGCTTTTTAGATAGTTGTGTTTGTGGTTCTGTGTATGTGATAGATGTCGACAAACATGACCTACGACAAGATTTTGGAGGCTCTCCAAAACCTGACTCGAGGCGAAGAGGCCCTGAGTGGAGTTGTGCGACATTTGGCACGTAATGTGCATATGTTGACACCTCCATGTGCCAGGTGTTAGGAAGATCACGCGGGGCAGATCTGTCCCTGTGAGTTGGCTGAGTGCCCCTACTGTAGTCTTCGTGGGCATGTCAAAGAGGAATGCCAGACAAAGCAGAGGGATGAGCTCTGAAAGAGCAATGCAAAAGACATCGAGGACGTTTCTTCGGTCTCTGGACCATTGGTGGTGGAAGTGGATAGCCAGGACGGAGAAAGGCGTGGAGCAATTGATTCTCCCCAATATTCTTTCAAGTCCTACCCCTATGACGTTTCTTCAGAGTATGTGCCACTGATTCTGAGGGAAGTTCAGGAGATCTCTGACATGCCGCTGAGGAATGTCGTTTCTCCTCCACGTGTTAGACCGAGGCACTGTGGTAGTCGGAAGGATTACAGGGACTTCTACACCAGCAAATCATAAATTTGCGATGTGTTGTTTTGATGTTAGAAACACTGAGTCAGTGTTTCATTTTTTTTATTTTGTTGTGCTTAAGTTGTTGGCAGTGCTTGTTTAACCCTATCTTGATGAAGGGTACCTCTGTAATGTTCAGTTTTCTTATTAATAAAATGGAAATTTTTCTATCTCTGTGCAATTGTTGGTTGCTTACTTATAGATTTTTGCGTATTTAGATGGTGTGGCGCACTAGGTGTGATGACCTTATGGAGACTCTGAACAACCTTACCGAGGTTGTGGGTCGACAAGCAGAGACTATGCGGAACATGGGCGAGCACCTCCAGCAGGTCGCCCAGGGACAGGGAGCACCTGCCCAGGTTCCTGTTGCAGCAGTCCCATACAAGCAATTTATGAGCTTGAACCCTCCCTCGTTTGATGGGAAGTCATCGCCGGAAGCAGCCGAGGACTGGATCAGAGAAATAGAACGTATTTTTCGTGTGTTACAAGTTGGCGATGATCGGAAAGTTGATTTTGGGACATATTGTCTCAGGAAAGATGCAGAGAGGTGGTGGGCAACCACCTGGGAGATAAAATTCGATAACCAGCCAGTTGATTGAGAGCAGTTTGTAGAGGCATTCTACGCAGCATATTTTCCAGCTCATGAGAGGAACCAGAAAATGCAAGAGTTTCTCGACCTCCAACAGGGTAGTTCTTCGCTCTCTGAATACGTCACACGTTTTCGCAGCTTGGAGAGGTTTTGTCCGCACTTATACACGACAGAGAAGGAGCGAGCTCTTAAATTTGCTTGAGGTCTGAAGCCGGTACTACGGACGAAGGTGTACACCGTGCACCTATGACGGTCGATGAGGCTTTAGAGACGGCCTCCTTGCTTGAGTATGACTGGATCGAATCGCAAAAGACTCCCGCACCACGTCAGCAGCAGCAGAATCTTGGCCAAAGGAGTTGGCCAAGGAAGAGACAATTCTAGAGGAACCAGGGTGGAAGGAAGTTCCATCCTTAGTCAAAGAAGCAGCGTAACAACAACAACAACAACAATAGCGGCAACAACACCCGCCAGATTCAGCATCAGAACTGTAGACCCCAGCACCAGCAACGCCAGCAGCCACAACAGAAGCAGCTTACCGCAGCCAGTTGTTCGAAATGTACCACAGATCATCCAGGGCGACCTTGCCCACGGAACACAAGCGGATGCTTATATTGCAGGAAGATGGGTCACTATATCCGGGATTGAAGAAAGAAATAGGCGGATGACCAGCTTAGGAATACGCCGAGTACTTCACAGCCAGCGCAGCAGCGACAACCTTCGACACAACAGCAACATCAACCGCAGTCATACCCACCGAGGCCAGCGAACCAGAAAGTCATTGCCGGTTGAGCATACGTGGCAACAGTTGAGCAAGTGACCAAGGCACAGTTGGTCCAAGGTACGATCTTAGTAGCCGGACATGAAGCATTTACTTTGTTTGATTGTGGTGCTACTCATTCGTTCATAGCAGCTAAATTTGCTCGTACTTTTCCTTTGGCAGTCGAGCCTCTGAATTTTCCATTGGAGGTTCGCACTCCAACTGGAGAGCAGTCTTTGTGTGACTCGTATGTCCCGAACATTGAGGTGTCAGTGGCAAAACAGAACCTGTCAGCTGACATTATCCTGTTAGATATGACCGAGTACGATATGATTTTGGGCATGGATTGGCTTTTCGAGTACCATGCTCAAGTCTTTTGTCGAGAAGGCAAGATCGTTCTTTCTTGGCCTGATCGTCCTGTTTTGGAGATCAAGCTTCCTCGACCTTTGCGCGATAGCTGCATGATATCTTCCTTCAAGGCTTAAAAGTATCTGTGAAACGGGGGTACTGCCTTCTTAGTCAGTATTGCCCCAGTTGAACCCGAGATGGTTTTGATCGATGACTTGGACATAGTCCGAGATTTTGTTGATGTGTTTCCTGAGGAGCTACCTGGGTTACCTTCGAGGCGAGAGATTGAATTTGGTATCAAGTTGCTGCCTGGAATGACACCGATTTCCAAGGCACCATACCGTATGGCCCCAGCGGAACTTGAGGAGTTGAAGCATCAATTGGAAGAACTTCTTGATGAGGGTTTTATTCGACCTAGTGCTTCACCGTAGGGAGCACCAGTGTTGTTTGTACGAAAGAAGGATGGATCCTTGAGGTTGTGCATCGATTATTGGATGCTCAACCAAGCGATAATTAAAAACAAGTATCCGTTACCGAGGATCGAAGATCTTTTCGATTAGTTACAAAAGGCGAAGGTTTTCTTGAAGATTGATCTCAGATCGGGCTACCATCAGCTTTGTATTCGAGAGGATGATATTGCGAAGACAGCTTTTCAGACAAGATATGGGTTATATGAGTTCGTGGTGATGCCTTTTGGACTCAGGAATGCTCCAGCAGCGTTCATGGATTTGATGAACCAGATATTTCATCCATTTGTGGACTCGTTCGTGATAGTATTTATCGATGACATCTTGGTCTATTCGGAGAGTCCGGAGCAACATCGAGAGCATTTGCGGATTGTTTTGAGTACTCTTCGTGAACATCAGTTGTTCACCAAATTCTCTAAGTGCAAGTTTTGGCTCGAGCGTGTAAGACCCGCAATTTTTCAGATAACTCTGAATAAATTCCTGAGGCATTTTTCCAGTGAAAAATAGCGTTTTTATCGTAAAGCGAATCGAACTGATTCCTGCGATCCAAATATACTTAGGATATTCGTATCTTCACGAATATATGCTCAAACGCTCTGGAGATCATAACTTCCTCCCTGCTCGAAATCAAGAGATTCCTGGGAGCCAACTTTCTTAGTTGCATCAATACGAAGATAATGGCCTACTTAAAATTTTTCGGAAAAAAATGCCGAAAACTCAACTTTTTTGTGGGACCCACGAAAATGTTGGTGGGACCCACAGAAATATTCTTCAGAAAATATCCGGTGGGACCCACGAAAATATCTCATGGAAATATCTCAGATGGATAAGATCAAACAGTCAGATGGATAAGATCAAACAGTCAGATGGATAAGATCAAAGGGAATTTCTGAAAAAGCTATGGACTAAAATGGAAATTCTGAAACTTGGGGCTCAAGTTTCAGAATCTATAAATAGAGGAGCCCAGCTCCTTTGAAAAATCGTCTAGCCCTCTCTCTCTCCTCCTTTTCCAAACCTCCCCTACCTAGCCTAGCCCACCTGAGCCCACTTGACCTGGTCTGAGCCTGCCTGACTTAGCCTGAGCCTGCCTGACCTGGTCCTAACCCACCTGACCTAGCTCAAACCCAGTTGACTTGACTTGAACCTAGTTGGGTTTGAAGTCAAAGTCAAAGTCCTTTTTGGTCCAGCTTTTGGTTTGGATTTCTGAACCCAGACTTAGCCTACTTGGGTTGAGTTCGAACCTGCTGAACCCAGTTGACTTGGACCGAACCCTGTTTGGTTCAAACCACTTAGGTTGAGTAGCTTGACCTACTCTACCTCTTTCTCAACTAAGTCAGCTTCATCTGACTTAGTCTGACCTCTCGAATGAAGGCTCAAAGCCAACGAAGCAACCCGGAGCTGTTTCTTCCACGATTTGAAGTAAGTTCGCTTCATTAAACCATCTCTCTCAAGTATTTGATTGTTTGTATATAGCATATACTTTCTGAAGTAGTATCTTGCTTTAGTTCTTGGTTGAGCCCTCTAGGACGCTTCGGTGTTCACGCGCTCGCCTCGTAACTATCGTCGGATATATATGTTCGAATACGCAGTATATGCGTTCTTCAAAATAGTATCTCACCCTAGTTCTTGGTTGAGCCCTCTAGGACACTTCGGTGTTCACTCGCTCGCCTCGTAACTATCGTTGGATACAGATCTAGGTGTATATCTGCTGATTCTGCCGACACGTCTTATATCGCACAGGCTATGTAATTTACCTTTGCCGTCGCGTCGTATGATGCCAAGGCTCCCTGCTTTCTGTACTTCTGATTAAAGCACTTCCGATTATGCATTTACTTACGCCGTCGCGTCGAACGATGCCAAGGCTCCTGCTTTCTGCAATGTATTTACTTACGCCGTCGCGTCGAACGATGCCAAGGCTCCTGTTTTGTTATATATGTAGAATATTTCGTTCAGTTACACATCCTGAACAATAGTATATGCATTTCCTTTACGCCGCCGCTGTATAAAGCACAGGCTTCTGCTTATATTACATATATGGCGCGTAAGTGAGCGTTCAAATGGAGATCAAATCGCCAATGCGATTCCCTTACCGCTCCTCGTGCAAGATTCTGCTTGACGAATGAAGCCCCTATTGGAAAGGCTTCGCCTTTTGTCAAAATGCTCTTTACGTAAAGACTAAATCAATTACGTATGGCCTGGCTATGGCCCAAGGTTCCTGCAACCTTGATGGATGCAAAGTACGCACAACGGTGCGCATCCATTTCCCGAGTTAAGCATAAGCGATTTCCCACCAAAGAGGGGAGATGCCGCTGAAATGGATAAAAGAAAACGCACGCTTTCTCCGTTAAAGAGAGGAAGTGCTGCTGAAATTCCTGAAAGAGCTAAGAATGGCTCAGAAAGAACGTAGCAGAAGTGCTACCCAGTTATGAAACGCCTTCTACGATGTAGAAAGGATCGTCGCACCACTGCCGGTAGAGCAGAGAAGGTGTTGACAGAATGGTTGGCAGAAGAGCTGCCAGAACCAGTTAAGTGGCACAATGATGTCCTTTGTACGAACGATGTCAGAATGACTCGTCTCCCTGGCACCTGCAAGGGCACCATACTGGTAAGAGCCGTTGCGCCAAAGTAGTGGTAGCGCCTTGACAAGGTCCTGAGCTCGTTGCGTAAAGATACGCCGAGTAGCCGATCCGTAGAGATCGAGTCATGTGCATGCTCATTAAGAATTATCAGACAACCAGACTCGTAAGGGCCGCTGAGCCGGAGTGTGTTGTTTCCACCGAAAGAGGTGAAGTGCTCGTCAAGGCCGAAGTGCCGAGAGCAGAGTTAAGCATGCATATGAATAAAACCTTTGTTCCACGGTGAAAACCGTGTGGTTGATTGGGGTCGGGTACATACTTCTCAAAGGCTGCCCTATAGGCATGCAATGTTCGTCAAGTAATTGTAAGACCGGCAGGCCCGTTTCAGAATTTCTCACCGAGGAAGACGGTGATGGCGCAGCCTTGAGTGACATATATTTCACCCGAACCTGATAGAGTTCATTGATGGCCTTCGTCACTCAGAGGTATGGAGGTCGTGGTTATCCTTAAATATCTAAGGATTGAACCCAACTACTGCAGTAGCAGAATGCATTCGGATACCTAGTAAGGATCTCTTCCGGTATGCTGTACCGTCCTACTAGGGGGATGGGGTCAACAGGCCTCTGGGGTATCTAAAATACATAGAATAATCAACCCCCAGATCGTCGCGTTGTCGCTCAGATATGAGTCCCTAAGCCCAGGGGGAGGTGCAATTATCGAAACAAAGCATTAGCTTAGGTACAGCGCTACTTTGAATGTATGAGTGGATGACGTTGTTGAGTCAGTCCTGCATAACCTTTGTGAAGGTGTCATGGTCGGTATACCACTGTACCGATTGGGAAAGAACCCCATTGATATCCGTACGACTAAGTGAAGCTCGGAGAGCTGTCCTTAGATTTGTAGGATACGGATGTGCCAAGCATAAAGGCTTGGGCTAGACATCCATTCGTGACTCTGAGGAAGTCAAGGCTAAGTCGTAGAGACTTAAGCGGTTATTCTAACTCACAGCCTTGAAGAGGCTTATGCGAAGTCATGAAGACTTGCGTGGATGTTCAACTCATAGCCCTGATGAGGCTTTTGCGATATACGCTAAGTCATGGAGGCTTGAGCGTCGTATTACGAACTGCGACCCTGAGTGGTCTATGCATTTACTTGAGTTGAATAGATAGGTGTTTGCCTACTTACCAGACCATCAGTGGTTCTGACCCCGTTTAATGGGGATTTCAGGTGTTGAACCTGCGTGGCGATATGCGGAGCAAGGTGGCATCGAGTTTCAGGGTTTCTCTAGACAGAGTTGTACTGCTTCCTTTTTATTGAACCTTCACTGCTTTTCTAAGCAGTAGTGTTGTAATAAACATGTGCTTTCGATAAAATGGAACACTTTGGTGGTCAATGAGTTGCTTGGCCACATACCTGCAATGTGCTCGAAGCTTTCTAAAACCGACGACTCATTATCGTCTTATTCTGCTGCTAAAAGCTTTTCTAAGTTCCGCTGCAAAGAAAAAAAAAAAAAAAAGAAATTCATGAAAATTTTAACTTAGCTTTGTTTTGGAAATCCGGGGCGTTACAGAGCGGGTCATGTTTCTTGGCCATGTGATATCGAAGGACGGAGTATCTGCCGATCCAGCGAAAGTCGAAGGAGTTCTGGGCTAGAAGCAGACCCAAATTGTGTCTGAGATTCATAGTTTTCTTGGATTGGCCGGTTACTACCGACGTTTTATCCAAGACTTTTCGAGGATCGCTTTACCTTTGATGAAGTTGTTACGTAAGAGTGTTAAGTTCGTATGGAACAGTGCCTGTGAGGACAGTTTCCAGATCCTGAAGATGAAGTTGACAACCTCGCCGGTGTTAGCGTTACCTTTTGGTAGGAGTGGTTTTGTGGTATACACAGACACCTCTGGTACCAGTTTAGGTTGCGTGCTTATGCAGCATAGCCGAGTGATTGCTTATGCCTCCAGACAATTGAAGGCTCACGAGCGAAAATATCCGACGCACGATTTAGAATTGGCAGCAGTCGTGTTTGCTTTGAAATTGTGGCGACACTACCTTTACGGGGAATCGTTTGAGGTCTTTTCAGACCACAAGAGCCTCAAATATTTGTTCTCTTAGAAGGAGCTGAATATGAGGCAACGATGATGGCTTGAGTTCATCAAGGACTAGGATTTCAGATTGTCTTACCACCCGGGTAAGGCGAACGTCATGGCGGATGTGCTTAGCTGCAAAGCGAGTGGTGTTTTGGCTAGCCTTGTGTGGAGCCAGAAGCTTGTTGAAGAGTTCGTAGCCTGGAAACCTTTCCTTGTTGGTGATGGTTCGATCAGATTGTCTGGTCTAACCATTCGATCCGAGTTTTTGCCAAGGATCATAGTGGCTCAGAAGCTTGACGACAAGTATGGCAAGTTTCTAGCCTTGGCTGAGCAAGCAGACTCTTCTTTCAGAGTGTCTGAAGATGGCAGCGTTCATATGAGAGATCGCCTTTGGGTTCCGAGTAACCCTGAGCTGAAGAGAGAAATTCTTGACGAAGCTCATATGTCAAAGTACATGATTCATCCAGGAGGAACGAAGATGTTCAAGGACTTACAACAAAAGTATTGGTGGAAAGGCATGAAGCGAGAGATAGCGGCTTATGTTGCAAGGTGTTTGACTTGTCAGCAAGTCAAAGCGGAGCATCAACGTCCCGGTGGCACCTTGCAGAGGATTGAGATCCCTCAGTGGAAATGGGAGGATGTTATGATTAATTTTGTGGTTGGTTTACCACCGTCTAGGCGTAAAAATGATACGATTTGGGTAGTCGTGGACAGACTCACCAAGTCTGCCCACTTTCTGCCAATCAGGATCAGTCAGTCGCTTGAGAGTTTAGCTGACTTGTACGTTAGAGAGATCGTTCGATTGCATGGTGTGCCGAGATTTATCATTTTCGATCGTGATCCCCGATTCACTTCGCGACTGTGGGGTCAATTGCAATCTGCTTTGGGGACGAAGTTGAAATTTAGTACAGCCTTTCATCCTCAGACGGATGGACAGTCCGAGCAGACAATTCAAACGTTAGAAGATATGTTGCGAGCTTGTACGCTAGATTGGAAGGGTGAATGGGATTCACACCTATGCTTGGTAGAGTTCGCATATAACAATAGTTACCATGTTAGTATCGGGATGACCCCGTATGAAGTGTTGTATGGTAGACCTTGTCGGTCGTCATCTTATTGGGACAACATCAGCGATAGAGCAAGCGAAACGCCGATTGTTCTTCAGCACTACACGCAGCAAGTGGAGAAGATTCGTGAACGTTTAAAGGGAGCGCAAGATAGGTAGAAGAGTTACGCCGATAAGAGACATCGCGAATTGTCTTTTGATGTTGGAGACATGGTTTTTGTCAGAGTTTCACCAACGAAGAGCGTGTTTCGTTTTGGAAAGAAAGGAAAGTTGAGTCCAAGGTATGTTGGACTGTTGGAGATCATGGCGAGGATTGGTGAAGTGGCTTATCGTGTCGAGTTACCCCGACAATATGCTCACATTCACAATGTATTTCACGTGTCGATGCTCAGGAAGTACATTCCTGACCCATCGCATATCATTCAGTACGAAGAGGTGGACGTGCAAGAAGATTTGACTTTGTCAGAAAGGCCTATTGAGATTGTTGATCGACGAGATCAAGTTTTGCATACCAAGACTATTCTGTTAGTTAAGGTATGGTGGCAGCACCATGGCATTGAAGAATGTACATGGGAACCAGAAGCGAGTATGAGAGAGACTTATCCAGAACTTTTTGTAACCTTCTAAGGGTAATTTCGTAGACGAAATCCTTTTTAAGGAGGGGAGGATGTAAGATCCACGATTTTCATTTTCATGCATATTGTGAAATTATATGGAAATCGATGAATTTTTATGTTTTGGCAATTTCTGAAGATTTGCTTATTTTGAGAATTGGGTTAAATTGCGTAATTTTATGTAAATAGAGCGATTTCGGGAAATCTAGAGTGGATCAACCTCCAAAATTTTTAGGGTAAGTTTGAAATAGGGTTGTAATGATACACCCCGAATTTGAGATCCGAACGACAAAAAAACCTTGTCAGTGCATGTGAATTACGAGAGATAGCTTAAGAAATTAGCGAGGGCCTAAACGAGGCCAATTTCACTCGGAACGAAGATTTCTTCGCATGAGTAGCTGTGTGATGATATTTACATTGATAATATAAAATAAAATTTCTATGCATTGTGGAAAAATAATTGAAATTAAATTTAAAATACAAATCAAGATAATAAACTAATTGTCTTTCCATTGGTCAAAGTCGACCAAGGCCACTTTTGTCCACTTTGGAGGGCCTTGGGATGACTAAGGCCATGGAACCAGCTGGTCCCATTGACCAACTGGGTTAGTGGCACTTATGTAAAGGTTTTTGAAAGCTCATAAAGGGGAGGACCACGATTGTCTCTACCCAAATCATTAAAAAGATAAAAGTTAAAATTATAAATATTGTAATGTCATGTTATTAAGAGAGAAAGGAGGACGTTTTTGGGCTGGAAAGTGCCATCCCCTCTTGGGTTTGGCGTGGAACCTTGCATAGCTTGCTTAGCTTGGGATTTGAGAGATCCCAAGGGAGGACCTTTCAAGAGGAGCTATAATTACCCTTGACCCTTTCCTATTGGATGCATGGGGCGGCAGCCCCATGGCATCATTGTAAAGATTAGAAGCCCTTTTGAATCCTAGAAGCTAAATGGAGGGGCTGGGCGGCAGTGGAAAACCGTGTTCCACCCCAGCCATCCATCTATCATGACTTAATTTTAGCCCTTCATCTCAGCCCAACCATAATATAAAACCTTTAGAAAAGTCGAGCCCCCCTAAAGGGCGATTTTTTTTGGCAAACACACACACTCTCTCTCTCTCTCTCTCTCTTTCTCTCTCTCTCTCTCTCTCTCTCACTCACTCTTGTTTCCTTCCTCCAACCGTGGGAGCTCCATCCTTAAAGTGAAGAGCTGCATCCGAACTCCATTATCTCCAACACTAAGGTGAAGAATTCTTCCATTGGGTTCATTTGGGACAAACCGTGAAACCAAGGTTGCAAATGCACCTATGTGTGCAAGCCCCTTGGTGGATTAGCTTGTAGAAGCATGGCATGTTAACTTGACTCATAGTGTTTTGCATTGTTAAACTTATGTGCCATTTTTGAAATTAGTTCGCTTGTTTTTTTTCCAAGTTGTATTTTCAGTTTTTCTTTCCTATGTATTCTTCCAGCATTCCATGTTTTTCTTGTTTTGTAGCTGGGATTTCAGCAGGCTCGTGGGCATAGCATCCGTGCTGAGGTGCACTGGACTGAGCTGAGCTCGTCCAGCATGCACCCAGCCGTGGTGGAGCCTCGGTGTAACGCAGGCCAGCATGCTGTGGGTGCGCTGCAGCCGCACGTTCTTTTCTTTTTTTTTTGTTGCTTGTTCCTTTCTTTTTCTTTCTTGTTTGCCTTAACCGGTGTGTTGGGTTCAACCCAGTCCCAACATGTTTGGGACTGGTGTGGTAACCCGTGCTGGACTGCTCAAGTGACCAAACCCCTTTCGACCCCTATGTTTTTAGTCATGGGTCCCATTTGGACCTGGGCGTGTGGGACAACCGATTGTCCCAGCATTTTAGCAGGTTAGGGCCCGCCCATGGTGGGCGCCCAACTCTGCTCAGCTATCGTGTTTCGAACCACACAAACCTTTGCTCGTGACTTGGAGCATGTGTGATCTGGTCCCGTGGACCAGACCCCCTTTAGCCGACTTTCCTACCTTTGTTTAGAGCTGGCGCCACGCAGGTGGTTCGTGTGCGCGCTCAGCAATAGGCACCCCGCCCTTTTTTTATTATGGTGTTTTTTCTTTCAGCTAGTTAGCTTCGGATCAGGTCTGAACCGAAGGTCAGACCTGATGGCTTGGCAATTGGTCGTGGCACGCGGTGCCAGCTTTGTCTTACCCGCGTTGGGCCCAGGTGCTAGCCGCATGGAGCTGGGCACCCAGGCCATGTGGGGCACCAGACCCTTTGGGTCCAGGTCTGAACCAAGAGGTTCTGAGTTGTCCTTGTGTGTAGCAGCGGTATGGTCATATGGACCAGACCCGCCTTGTCCAGCCTTGGTACCCCTTTTTTGCAGGGTTAGCCGACTGCCCCTTGGTGGCAGCTTGACTCAGCCCCTATTTGACCTATTCAGCCATTTGGTTCGCACTAGGAGTAGGACCAGAATCAGGTAGTGAGCGCGACAGCCCGTTCCTATGGACCACTACCACACTGTCCAGTCCCTTGGCACCCGTTTTGCAAGAGTGTCCAGCCGGTTGTCACTCCCTTTGGCGGTCAGACTCCACCCCAACCGAACCCTTCAACAATCTGGTCTGAACCATAAGTCGGACCAGAACCTTGTTGTATGCATGACAGTCTGGTCCGAAGGACCAGACCAACGATTTTGTTGGAACCTTTTTGGCAGCAAGGTGTGAAACTCCTTGGTGGCACCCTTTCGCAGCTCCGTGACTCCCTCCAATCGGCTGTCACGCATGCGGAGTTGTTCTTTTAAGGACCACACTCAATCCACTACCAGCTGAACCGTAGTAGATCCGATTTTGGGTAGTTAGCACCGCACCTCCTTCACACCTAGGTTAGGGTGTTGGCATGTGAGCTCATGCCTTGCAACGCACTGGGTTCTAGTAGATATATATATATATATGTAAGTGCGAATATGTATATGTATATACGTGTACATATACACTAAGGAACGTCCCTTATCGAGTATATTTGTAAAAATGTGGAGTTATATATGTGTATATATATTAAAACGCATAAATGGTTGTTTCAGTGTGACCGAATGGACATGCGACACTCCTGTGTCCAGTCCAAGTCTTTCATCAGATGGATTTACACTTCGTATTAGATATGAGTTTCCCTTAGTGCTATTTTACGTTCGTTTTGTCAATGGTTTGTTGCGGGTCTGCGGGCGCGGCACCCCAAACCATGGCAATGCAAATGAATTACCCATTAGATGGGTTAATTCTAGAAAATCACCTTCGACACACATGTGTGTCGTATTGCGTAAGGAAAACCATTATGCCTTGGTTTACATTCGACAGAATAGAAAGGTGTGCAGTTGAGCATTTTTGTAAATTCAAGAACTTAAAGACTTCATTGATTTAAAATCACAAGTGGTTTAATATCTCTATTTCGGGTCTGCAGGCGCGGCTCCCCATACCATGGAAATAACTAATGTTGTTCCCATAAGACGAGAATATCCTAGATTTCACCATAAACATGTAAGTGCGTTGAACCACGTGTAATGGTCTTTTGGGTTGCAATTGCATCTTCCCTGCAAGAGCAACGATCCACCTTGGGGAAACCAATGTTATTCCCATTAGACAGGATGATTTTTTAAATTCAATTTCAAACCGTTAAGTATGAAAATGTTGATAAATGCAATCATATCACTGAAGTACGTAATATAGTGCAGTTTAATATCATGTGATGCCTCTATTGTTTACACTTGTGCAAAAGATAGAAACATGTGATATTCCTTCACTTTGCATTAGCACATCCTGACACTGTTATTGAGTAGTGTGTACCCTGAGGAGGTACATCATTGAGGCATTGGTAAGCGCATTAGGTGCAATTACCTTATGAAATGAAAAGAAAGAAAATTGAACACCATAGGGTATGAATATTGAAATGTATTGTTGTCGGCTCAGTTGGAGTCTTTGGGCAGTGGCCTTTGTGTTGTGTGGACTCTTGTGTAATATACCCTAAACAGAAAATAAAATAATATGGTGTTTTGACTACTTTCACGAGCAAAGTGCTCGTTGGTCGTGTGAGGCTGAGCACGTGGATGGGCAGGCCAAGTCCTCGTTTTGTATACTCTGCGGGGACCACGAGGCAGATTCCTCGTTGTGAGGTATGATTGAACATGAGCCTTAAGAAAGATAAACCTGCTTCGCCCCATTCACAAAATGGTTCACCTTGGGAGAGGGTGGATGGTACAACCTGAGTGACTTGTCGTTACTACGACACGTGTTTGACAGGAGCTGTAGCGTCGTTTGGCCTCCAGTCACTCAGAGTCAGGGAGGTCGAGGTTGCCTTCTTAGAACCTCACTACTGCAGTAGTATGGATTGCAATCCTTGCCTATGCGAGTACTTTCTCCTAGCCGCGTGCTGCTCGCATGAGGTTGACTCGATCTGTAGCTTCTCCGATTACCACATTAGAATTTAAATAATAGACGTCGGGTGCATGTCTCACAGAATGCGAGGTTTCCTTTGCGTACCCGAAGGAGTAATCAAAAGAACTTAAAGACTAACCAATCAACTGACTTACTATAGTTGCTACTTCACTTGTGTTGTGGATTTTACTCCAGTTGCTTTACTTACTTCAGTTGTTACTTAGTTACTTTGCGACTCAACTCTTGCCACAGTTGTTACTACTTAAGCACTTGCTTTACAATTACAGTTGCTTCTTTAGTTACTAGCAGCTCAGTTCGTTGTTTTAGCTACTTGTTTACCCTGTTACTGTAGCTTGTTGACTAGTACTTGTCACTTTGCACTTACCTGACACAGGCACTTACACTTGTTAGCTTTTCCTGTTTTTCCTATGTAGATGGTATATCTATACATGCTTATGGTTGTTTCTTCACCACCTTGCAAGAGGACTGACCCCATTTTATGGGGATGTAGGTGACAAAAAGGTGTAGTGCAGATGCGGTGGTACACGGTGGAGGCTTTGAGAACCCACACACACTTGACTGCAGATCCTGTACCTGGTGGTTTTTGGGTTTTTGTTGTTATTGGGATATATTCCCAGTTTTGTACTTTTTGTATATTTTGTACTCACTTTTGTAAAATCTTAAACTGTTGGGATGTTTCCCCGTTATATTTTACAGCTACACTTTTTGTACACACCGTTGGTTACACTGTTTCCACTTGTTGCACTTATCTGTGGTGGCCGCCCAGACTTGCGGCTTTGTAGTTTTTCCCACACTTGCTTTCTGCTGGTTTTCTACTTAAACCCTTTCAAAAAAAAAATCACTGAAAATTTTAAGTTTTCCAAGGTCAGGGTTTGGGGTGCCACACTACGGCTGTAAAAAAAAATCATAGTGATTCAATCATTCATATTTTTGTTCTATGGCTATCAAAAAAATTGCATAGTAATTCTATCATGCATATATGTGTCCTAAGGTTGTCAAAAAAATTTCATAGTGATTCAATATTGTATATATGTGGTCTGAGGCTGTCAAAAAAATTTGATAGTGATTTAATCATTCATATATGTGTTCTGAAGCAGTCTAAAAAATTCGATAGAGATTCAATCATGCGTATGTGTGTTATAAAGCTGTCAAAAAAAATTCATAGTGATTAAATCTTGCATATATGTGTTCTAGGCTTTCCAAAAAATTTCATAGCCATTCAATCATGCATATATGTGTTCGAAGGCTACCAAAATTCATATATGTGTCCTAAGGATGTCAAAAAAAATTCAAAGTGATTCAATAATGCATATACGTGTTCTACGGTTGCCAAAATTTTTTATAGTGATTCTATCCAGCATATAGGTGTTCTAATGCTGTCAAAAAAAATTCATAGAGATTCAATCATGCATATATTTGTTTAAAGGCTATAAAAAAAAATCATAATGATTCAATCATGCATATATGTGTTAAAAGGCTATCTAAAAAAATTCAAATTCAGTATACATATATGTGTTCTAAGGCAGCCAAAAGAATTTCAAAGTGATTCAATCTTGCATATATGTGTTCAAATGCTGTCAAAAAAATTCATAGTGATTCAATCATGCATATATGTGTTCTAACGCTATCGAAAAAATTTCATAGTGATTCCATCATGCATGTATGTGTTCTAATGCTGTAAAAAAAAATTTATAGTGATTCAATCATTCATATATGTGTTCTAATGCTGGCTAAAAATTTTGACGGAGATTCAATCATGCATATATGTGTTCTAAGGCTGTCAAAAAAAAATTCATAGTGATTAAATCATGTATATATGTGCTCTAGGCTATCAAAAAAAATTCATAGTGATTCAATCATGCATATATGTGTTCTAAGGCTATCAAAAAATTTTCATAGTGATTACATCATTCATATATGTGTTCTAAGGCTGTCAAAAAAATTTTATAGTCATTCAATCATGCATATATGTGTCCTAAGGTTGTCAAAAAAAATTAATGGTGATTCATTAATGAATATGTGTGTTCTACGGTTGTCAAAAAAATTTAATGGTGATTCAATCATGCATATATGTGTTGCTATGCTGTGAAATTTTTTTTATAGAGATTCAATCATGCATATATGTGTTTAAAGGTTGTCAAAAAATTTCATAGTGATTAAATCATGCATAAATGTGTTCTAAAGCTGTAAAAAAAAATTCAAATTCCATTTGCATATATGTGTTCTAAGGCTGTTAAAAAAAATTCAAAGTGATTCAATCATGCATATATGAGTTCTAATGTTGTCAAAAAAAATTCATAGTGATTCAATCATGCATATGTGTTCTAAGTCTATCAAAAAAAAGTTGAACTGATTCAATCATGCATATATGTGTTCTAAGGCTGTCACAAAGATTTCATAATGATTCAATCACGCATATATGTGTTCTAAGTCTGTTAAAAAAAAATCATAGTGATTCAATCTGGCTAATATGTCTTCTAAGGTTGTCAAAAAATTTATATAGTGATTCAGTCTTGCAAATATGTGTTCGCAGGTTGTCAAAAAATTTCATAGGGATTCAACCATGCATATATGTGTTATAAGGCAGTAAAAAAAAACTTCATAGTGATTCAATCAAGCATATATGTGTTCTAATGATGTCAAAGAAATTTGATAAAAATTCAATCATGCATATATCTGTGTTAAGGCTGTTAAAAAAAAATCATAGTGATTCAATCATGCATATATGTGTTCTAGGTTGTCAAAAAATTTTTATTGTGATTCAATCACACATATATGGGTTCTAAGGCTGTAAAAAAAAATCATAGTGATTCAATCATTCATATTTGTGTTCTATGGCTATCAAAAAAATTGCATAGTAATTTTATCATGCATATATGTGTCCTAAGGTTGTCAAAAAAATTTCATAGTGATTCAATAATGTAGATATGTGTTTAACGGTTGCCAAAAAAAATTCATAGTGATTCAATCATGCACATATGTGTTGTAAGGCTGTCAAAAAAAGTTTAGAGTGATTGAATCATGCATATATGCATTCTAATGCTGTCAAAAATTTTTTGTAGTGATTCAATCATGCATATATGTATTCTAACGTTGTCACAAAAACTTCATAGTGATTCAATCATGCATATATGTGTTCGAAGCCTGTCAACAAAATTTCATAGTGATTCAATCATGCACATATGTGCTCTTAGGTTATCAAAAACATTTGAAATTCAATCATGCATATGTGTGTTCTGAGGTTGTCAAAAAAAACACATAGTGATTAAATCATACATATAAGTGTTCTAGGCAGTCAAAAAAATTTCATAGTGATTCTATCATGCATATATGTGCTCTAATGCTACAATAAAAAATTCATAGTGATTCAATCATGCATATATATGTTCTAATGTTGTCAAAAAAATTTCATAAAGATTCAATCATGCATACTAGTGTTCAAAGGCTGTCTAAAAAAATTCATAGTGATTCAATCATGCATATATGTGTTCTATGACTGTCAAAAAAATTTAAAATTCAATATACATATATGTGTTCTAAGGCTGTCAAAAAAATGTCAAAGTGATTCAATCATGCATATATGTGTTCTAATGCTGTTAAAAAATTTTATAGTGATTCAATCTTGCATATATGTGTTCTAATGTTGTAAAAAAAAATCATAGAGATTCAACCATGCATATATGTGTTCTACAGCTGACAAAAAAATTTCATAGTGATACAATCATATATATATGTGTTCTAAGGCTATCAAAACAATTATATAGTGATTCAATCAAGCATATATGTGTTCTAAGTCTGTTAAAAAAATTTCATAGTGATTCCATCATGCACATATGTGTTCTAAGGCTGTCAATTTTTTTTTGGAGTGATTCAATCATGAATATATGTGTTCTAAGGCTGTCACAAAGATTTCATAGTGATTCAATCACGCATATTTGTAATCTAAGGCTGTTAAAAAAATTTCATAGTGATTCAATCTTGCATATATGTGTTCTAAGGCTGTCAAAAAATTTATATAGTGATTCAGTCATGCATATATGTGTTCGCAGGCTGTTAAAAAATTTCATAGTGATTCAACCATGCGTATATGTGTTATAAGGCAGGAAAAAAAATTTTCATAGTGATTCAATCATGCATATATGTGTTCTAGGCTGTCAAAAAAAATTCATAGTGATTCAATCAAACTTATATGTGTTCAAAGGCTGCAAAAAAAAATCATATTGATTCAATCATTCATATTTGTGATAAAAAAAATTGCATAGTAACTCTATCATGCATATATGTGTCCTAAGGTTGTCAAAAAAAATTCATAGTGATTCAATAATGTATATATGTGTTGTACGGTTGTCAAAAAAAATTCATAGTGATTCAATCATGCATATATGTGTTGTAAAGCTGTCAAAAAAAGTTTAGAGTGTTTGAATCATGCATTTATGCATTCTAATGCTGTCAAAAAAAAATTGTAGTGATTCAATCATGCAAATATGTGTTCTAACGCTGTCACAAATAATTCATAGTAATTCAATTACGCATATATGTGTTCTAAGCCTATAAAAAAAAATTCATAGTGATTCATTCATGCACATATGTGTTCTAAGGTTGTCAAAAACATTTGAAATTCAATCATGCATATAAGTGTTCTAAGGTTGTCAAAAAAAACTCATAGTGATTAAATCATGCATATAAGTGTTCTAGGCAATCAAAATAATTTCATAGTGATTCTATCATGCATATATGTGCTCTAATGCTATAAAAAAAATTCATAGTGATTCAATCATACATATATATGTTCTAATGTTGTGAAAAAAAATTCATAGAGATTCAATCATGCATACATGTCTTCAAAGGCTGTCTAAAAAAATTAATAGTGATTCAATCATGCATATATGTGTTCTATTGCTGTCAAAAAAAATTAAAATTCAATATACATATATGTGTTCTAAGGCAGTCAAAAAAATGTCAAAGTGATACAATCATGCATATATGTGTTCTAATGCCGTTAAAAAAATTTCATAGTGATTCAATATTGCATATATGTGTTCTAATGTTGTCAGAAAAAATTCATAGAGATTCAATATTGCATATATGTGTTCTAATGTTGTCAGAAAAAATTCATAGAGATTCAATCATGCATATATGTGTTCTACGGCTGACAAAAAAATTTCATAGTGATACAATCATAGATATATGTGTTTTAAGGCTATCAAAACAATTATATAGTGACTCAATCAAGCATATATGTGTTCTAAGGGTGTTGAAAAATTTTCATAGTGATTCAATCATGCACATATGTGTTCTAAGACTGTCAAAAAAAAATTGGAGTGATTCAATCATGAATATATGTGTTCTAAGGCTGTCACAAAGATTTCATAGTGATTCAATCACGCATATTTGTAATCTAAGGCTGTTAAAAATTTTTCATAGTGATTCAATCTTG
The DNA here is from genome assembly GCF_984573655.1 of Nuphar pumila. Classification (NCBI taxonomy): domain Eukaryota; kingdom Viridiplantae; phylum Streptophyta; class Magnoliopsida; order Nymphaeales; family Nymphaeaceae; genus Nuphar; species Nuphar pumila. The sequence continues at coordinate 73,806,835 of NC_143259.1, read as the reverse complement.
CATATATGTGTTCTAAGGCTGTCAAAAAATTTATATAGTGATTCAGTCATGCATATATGTGTTCATATATGTGTTCTAGGCTGTCAAAAAAATTTTATAGTGATTCAGTCACACATATATGTGTTCTAAGGCTGTAAAAATAAATCTTAGTGATTCAATCATTCATATTTGTCTTCTAAGGCTGTCAAAAAAATTACATAGTAATTCAATCATGCATATATGTGTCCTAAGATTGTCAAAAAAAATTGATAGTGATTCAATAATATATATATATATATGTGTTCTACGGTTGTCAAAAAAATTTCATAGTGATTCAATCGTGCATATATCTGTTCTAAGGCTGCAAAAAAAATTTAGAGTGATTGAATCATGCATATATGCATTCTAATGCTATCAAAAAATTTTGTAGTGATTCAATGTTGCATATATGTGTTCTAACGCTGTCACAAAAAATTCATAGTGATTCAATCATGCATATATGTGCTGTAAGGCTATCATAAGAATTTCATAGTGATTCAATGATGCATATATGTGTTCTAAGGTTGTCAAAAAAATTATATAGTGATTAAATCTTGCATATATGTGTTCTAAGGCTTTCAAAAAAATTTCATAGTGGTTCAATCATGAATATATGTGTTCTAAGTCTCTCAAAAAAAATTTATAGTGATTCAATCTTGTATATATGCCTTCTAATGCTGTCAAAAAAAATTGATACAGATCCAATCAAGCATATATGTGTTCTAAGGCTATCAAAAAAATCATAGTGATTCAATCATGCGTATATGTGTTCTATGTTATAAAAAAAAAACCATAGTGATTCAATCATGCATATATCTGTTCAAAGACTGTCAAATAAATTTCATAGTGATTCAATCATGCACATGTGTTCTAAGGTTGTCAAAAAAAATTCAAATTCAATCATGCATATATGTGTTCTTAGGATGTCAACAAAAATTCATAGTAATTAAATCATGCATATAAGTGTTCTAGGCTGTCAAAAATTTTTTGTAGCAATTCTATCATGCATATATGTGCTCTAATGCTATAAAACAAATTTCATAGTGATTCAATCATGAATATATATGTTGTAATGCTGTCAAAAAAAATTCATATAGATTCAATCATGCATACATGTGTTTAAAGGCTGTCTAAAAAAATTCATAGTGATTCAATCATGCATATATGTGTTCTATGGCTGTCAAAAAAAATTCAAATTCAATATACATATATGTGTTCTAAGGCTGTGAAAAAAATTTCAAAGGGATTCGATCATGCATATATGTGTTCTAATACTGTCAAAAAAATTTCATAGCGAATGAATCTTGCATATATGTGTTCTAATGTTGTAAAAAAAAATTCATAGTGATTCTATCATGCATATATGTGTTCTACAACTGACAAAAAACTTTCATAGAGATTGAATCGTACGTATATGTGTCCTAAGGCTATCAAAACAATTATATAGTGATTCAATCAAGCATATATGTGTTCTAACGCTGTTGAAAAAATTTCATAGTGAATCCATCATACACATATGTGTTCTATAACTGTCAAAAATTTTTTATAGTGATTCAGTCATTCATATATGTATTCTAATGTTGTCTAAAATTTTTTTTAGAGATTCAATCATGCATATATGTGTTCTAAGGCTGTCAAAAATAAATTTTAGTGATTAAATTATGCATATATGTGTTCTAGGCTGTCAAAAAAAATCATAGTGATTAAATCATGCATATATGTGTTCTAATGCTGTCAAAAAAATTTCCTAGTGATTCAATCATTCATATATATGTTCTAAGGCTGTCAAAACATTTTCATAGTGATTCTATCATACGTATGTGTCCTAAGGTTGTCAAAAAAAAAATTTAGTGATTGAATAATTCATATACGTGTTCTACGATTGTCAAAATAAATTAATGATGATTTAATCATGCATATCTGTGTTCCAATGCTGTCAAAAAAAATTCATAGAGATTCAATCGTGCATATATGTTTTCAAAGGCTGTCAAAATTTTTTTACAGTGATTCAATCATGCAAAAATGTGGTCTAAGGACGTAAAAAAAATTTCAAATGCAATATGCATATATGTGTTCTAAGGATGTCAAAAAAGATTCACAGTGATTCAATCATGCATATATGTGTTCTAATGCTATAAAAAAAAATCATAGTGATTCAATCCTGCATATATGTGTTCTAATGCTATCAAAAAATGTTCATAGTGATTCAATCATGCATATATGTTTTCTAATGCTGTGAAAAAAATTTCGTAGTTCTTCAATCATACATATATGTGTTCTAAGGCTCTCAAAATCTTTTTGTAGTGATTCAATCATGCATATATGTGTTCTAAGGCTGTCACAAAGATTTTGTAGTGATTTAATCATGCATATATATGTTCTAAGGCTGTTAGAAAAATTTCATAGTGATTTAATCTTGCATATATGTGTTCTAAGGCTGTCAAAAATTTATATAGTGATTCAGTCATGCATATATGTGTTGTAAGGCTGTCAAAAAAATTGATAGTGATTCAATCATGCATATATGTGTTCTAATGCTGTCAAAAAAAGTTGATAAAGATTCAATCATGCATATATGTGTTTAAAGGCTGTCAAAAAAATTTGTTAGTGATTTAATCATGCATATATGTGTTGTAGGCTGTCAAAAAAATTTCATAGTGATTAAATCAAACATATATGTGTTCTAAGGCTGTTAAAAAAAAATTATAGTGATTTAATCATTCATATATGTGTTCTAAAGCTGTCAAAAAAAATTGATACAGATCCAATCAAGCATATATGTGTTCTAAGGCTATCAAAAAAATCATAGTGATTCAATCATGCGTATATGTGTTCTATGTTATAAAAAAAAAACCATAGTGATTCAATCATGCATATATCTGTTCAAAGACTGTCAAATAAATTTCATAGTGATTCAATCATGCACATGTGTTCTAAGGTTGTCAAAAAAAATTCAAATTCAATCATGCATATTTGTGTTCTTAGGATGTCAACAAAAATTCATAGTAATTAAATCATGCATATAAGTGTTCTAGGCTGTCAAAAATTTTTTGTAGCAATTCTATCATGCATATATGTGCTCTAATGCTATAAAACAAATTTCATAGTGATTCAATCATGAATATATATGTTGTAATGCTGTCAAAAAAAATTCATATAGATTCAATCATGCATACATGTGTTTAAAGGCTGTCTAAAAAAATTCATAGTGATTCAATCATGCATATATGTGTTCTATGGCTGTCAAAAAAAATTCAAATTCAATATACATATATGTGTTCTAAGGCTGTGAAAAAAATTTCAAAGGGATTCGATCATGCATATATGTGTTCTAATACTGTCAAAAAAATTTCATAGCGAATGAATCTTGCATATATGTGTTCTAATGTTGTAAAAAAAAATTCATAGTGATTCTATCATGCATATATGTGTTCTACAACTGACAAAAAACTTTCATAGAGATTGAATCGTACGTATATGTGTCCTAAGGCTATCAAAACAATTATATAGTGATTCAATCAAGCATATATGTGTTCTAACGCTGTTGAAAAAATTTCATAGTGAATCCATCATACACATATGTGTTCTATAACTGTCAAAAATTTTTTATAGTGATTCAGTCATTCATATATGTATTCTAATGTTGTCTAAAATTTTTTTTAGAGATTCAATCATGCATATATGTGTTCTAAGGCTGTCAAAAATAAATTTTAGTGATTAAATTATGCATATATGTGTTCTAGGCTGTCAAAAAAAAATCATAGTGATTAAATCATGCATATATGTGTTCTAATGCTGTCAAAAAAATTTCCTAGTGATTCAATCATTCATATATATGTTCTAAGGCTGTCAAAACATTTTCATAGTGATTCTATCATACGTATGTGTCCTAAGGTTGTCAAAAAAAAAAATTAGTGATTGAATAATTCATATACGTGTTCTACGATTGTCAAAATAAATTAATGATGATTTAATCATGCATATCTGTGTTCCAATGCTGTCAAAAAAAATTCATAGAGATTCAATCGTGCATATATGTTTTCAAAGGCTGTCAAAATTTTTTTACAGTGATTCAATCATGCAAAAATGTGGTCTAAGGACGTAAAAAAAATTTCAAATGCAATATGCATATATGTGTTCTAAGGATGTCAAAAAAGATTCACAGTAATTCAATCATGCATATATGTGTTCTAATGCTATAAAAAAAAATCATAGTGATTCAATCCTGCATATATGTGTTCTAATGCTATCAAAAAATGTTCATAGTGATTCAATCATGCATATATGTTTTCTAATGCTGTGAAAAAAATTTCGTAGTTCTTCAATCATACATATATGTGTTCTAAGGCTCTCAAAATCTTTTTGTAGTGATTCAATCATGCATATATGTGTTCTAAGGCTGTCACAAAGATTTTGTAGTGATTTAATCATGCATATATATGTTCTAAGGCTGTTAGAAAAATTTCATAGTGATTTAATCTTGCATATATGTGTTCTAAGGCTGTCAAAAATTTATATAGTGATTCAGTCATGCATATATGTGTTGTAAGGCTGTCAAAAAAATTGATAGTGATTCAATCATGCATATATGTGTTCTAATGCTGTCAAAAAAAGTTGATAAAGATTCAATCATGCATATATGTGTTTAAAGGCTGTCAAAAAAATTTGTTAGTGATTTAATCATGCATATATGTGTTGTAGGCTGTCAAAAAAATTTCATAGTGATTAAATCAAACATATATGTGTTCTAAGGCTGTTAAAAAAAAATTATAGTGATTTAATCATTCATATATGTGTTCTAAAGCTGTCAAAAAAATTGCATAGTAATTCTATCATGCATATATGTGTCTTAAGGTTGTCAATCAAGTTTCATAGTGATTCAATAATGTATATATGTGTTCTATGGTTGTCAAAAAAAATTCATAGTGATTCAACCATGCATATATGTGTTCTAAGGCTGTCAAAAAAAATCTTAGTGATTCAATCATGTATGTAACGCCGCATTTATTTCTCTAGGAAACTTAATGGAATTTTTTTTTTGAAACATTCAAATAGACAAATGGGAGGCTACATAGAACTTAAATCTTATTCTTTCACATCCGAGTTTATTACATTATGTCCCAATATCCATAAAACTTAAAGCAAAAAAGTAGTAGTGTCATGACTGCCCCGATGAAGCCGTCACCCTCACTCTGATAGTTTATTTATAGCTTCCTTTGTAAACAGTAAACCACAAAGGAATCAGACTACTGCTGTCTGAGTAAGTGATACAGTCCTAAATACATATGTGTAGTGTCATGTGAACATGTATGTGTGAGCTATGATTTGACAGAGATTTAATACTTATGTAAAAAGGCTTTTCTTTCTAAGTCTATCATGTCTAATATGATTTCGGAGTAAGTGATCATATGATTTCAATTTTCTAAGTTTTGTTCTACTAGAACCTCTATCTGTTTCATTAGTTATTACCACATTTATTGTTTTGAATCTTTATTTTAGTCTTACCTTGTGGGTATCTACAGACATTCGACATCGTAGCGGACAGAGATTATACGAGGGTTTATTATTTAATACTCTGTATAACTAGCTGTACGGATACCCAAAAAGGGCACAGTGCTTGACCGAGAGAGAATCGCTAATTGGCAAGTAACTATCACTGGATGCACCCTTAACTCTTTTGTAGAAGACTCAGACCTACCACCTAGGACTCACTGGTAGTCCTGGTTCCCTAACTTCGATGATTGGGAACCGAGTGAGACGCCTCGCTCTCACAACACAAGAATGTCGCACGGAGTGTACCACCCACTCTCTCCAAAGTGGACCATGGATCCGGTAACATACACTGTGATCCAGTATACCCAGAATCCATGGAGTTTACCACCCACTCTCTCCAAAGTGGACCATGGATCCGGTAACATATACTGTGATCTAGTATACCCAGAATCCAGGAATCTAGTAACATACACCGTTGTGGTGTACCCAGAAACCCCATGAGAAACTGATAACATATAACCTTTTTGGAATACCCAGTTCTCGCATTCATTATCTTTCTTTATTTTCTCGTTTATTTTATGCTCGGCTGACCCGACAAAGATTTCTTGAGCCAGTTAGCTCTCCAAATTCTCACATTTCTCATTCAAAATTTCTACTCGAGTTATACACACTATAGTCATGATTCTTATGTCTTTATCAACATATAACTAAAACTCCAACCTAAGTTGTACCACACTAGAGTCATGATCCATGGTTAGCCACCGTATGCATGCAGTCCCACATTCCACTACTACAGACGTTGGGCTTAGTCCCAACATCAGCACCAAATAGTTTTAGGTGGACAATCCACAATTTTTGCCTATCAACGATTACTTAAGGTCACGGTGGGACTCGATTATGCTGAACCTAGACACGGTCAACCCATTAACATTAAACCTGGGTGCAGCCACCACACCCATCTCGTTGCTAACGTCGACAACCTGTTCCAGGTTTGACCCCAGTCCGCTGGACCAGATTACATATATATATATATTTTTATCGTAACTTAGTGACAACTTTCCCGTGGAGGGTCATGGTCTACTGGACCCGTCCCTGGTGTTATGACAATGGTCCTGTTAATGGACCGACTTGACAGTCACACATCGGGGTGCAGCAGTGCCACACCCATCATGCGACCCATGTCAAACCTGTTCCAGGTTCAACTTTCAGTCCGCTGGACCGACTGACCACCATTTTTCTTTCTTTTTTTATAATCAAGTGACAAGGGTCATGCCATTGGAACTCATCTACTGAACTCGAACCGACCACTAGGGACAGGTATGAGCACAATATCGCAGAAAAGAAGAAAAAAAATATTCATTGAGGTTGATCCATACCCTCAATCCCTTCCGAGTTCAATAGTTTATCTATATATATATATATATTGAAATTGCAGATGTGTATTCATATGCATGTAAGTCATATACTCCTTTGATTACATGATTAATAGAATTTGTGATGTAGCATCAAGAGTTAAACCATAAATGGAACATATATATACACGTTGGTTTAGTAAGATACTTTGACCTGTAGTATTAAGTATTCACTTTGATACAACCCTAAATAAATAACCCAATTAGGTATTAGATGGTATTATCTCATTGAACCCCATAAACCGTATGTCATCAGACTAAGTTTATATAGTCAAAAATGTGAAATTACGATCACATTTGTTTCCATAGTCTGGAATAAGAAATATCACCGTCGTAGATACAGATCAATTAGTGAATGAATTCAACTCAATTGGTCCACTTTGTGCCTTCGCATAGTTAGAGAGGAACCCTCGTGCACATCTATAATTAGAAATTTAAGGGTGTGAAATGACAAAAGAATGAAGGTTTTTCATGGATATGCAGACTCGATTGTGCATATCCTTGATCTAATGCTTATATGTATTGTTTTTTTATAAACTGCATACAGATGCAGAAAATCAAATGCAAGTTTTTATGATTACATTTTCAAAATTATGCAAAAACAGATTCATTTTTCATAGCTACAGATGTCCCCAGATATTTCACTATATTTTTCTTTTCATGGCTATTCAAATAATAGTTCAGCTATCAGAAAAATAGATCAGTTATCAGGAGAAATACTATTTTAAATACTTGTATGCATATGTAGTATGATAGCTATGTTTTCAGGACTATATCGACATTCAATATATACTCTTTTCAGAAAAAAAAAAAACACCATTACACTCATGGGTACAGGAGCAAAAATCTTATACACATCATAACATTGGTGGCTATTCGGTTAATCAAACACATACGAGTATCCCATGGTGCTGCACACATGCATAAAGAGACTATATCCCTACCTCGTGAAGAAGCGAATCCGAAGGTATGGTGCTCTTCTTCCTCACGGGCGTCGGGTATCCACGCATGAGCTCCTCGCCGGATTCAATGGTGGATGAGAAAGAAAATCAAGCAAGAAAGGGAGAAGGGGCTGCTAATTCATTTGAGAGGGTAAGTTGATATAGAAAGGGAAAGAGTTTCAATGGAACCCATTTTTTTGCAAACCCTCTCTGGTTTCTGTTTCTTTTTTCTTCTCCAATTAACCTCCCTCATAATAAAGGCCTTGTAACTCCCACCATCTTAAATTCGTAGGAGGCCCATTATAGAATATAACTGCCCATTTGAAAAGTCATGGAATGGGCCTTTCCCATTCCAAATGGTTGGGTTTCCAACCTTGGTCATCCACTCAACCCTCTTTCTAAAAAAGCAAAATTTCTAGTTTTAATGCTCTCTTTAAATCCATGTTTTTATAGCTTACTTCAAATTTCAAAATCTCATTCATTTTTTTATAATGTTGTTTTGGGAAAAAGGTCTTCTTGGCACACAAGGGGATTTGAACTCGTTCTCCTCCCTAAGGGTAATGAGCCCCACCAGTGCACTATTTCTGGTTTTTTTGCAAATTCTTGCAACATAAATTCATTTAACCTCTTTATGGCAGTTTAGCTTTTATTGAATAAAACGATTTCTTTAGCAAAATTTCCTGGCGCCAAAGGGGATTCGAAACTGGGACATCCTCCCTTCTGGCCGTCGCCCCACCACCACGCTACTTATTTGCTTTTTGTCTTGTTTACTATTTAAATATCTTTTAAGCATGTGTGGTCTTCTGACGCCATCTTACTCGAACCCAAAGTCCATTGCCCGAAAGGTCCGAGATACCTCATTTTAGTATTAGAATATTATGAAATTAAAAATTCTTCTTCATCATTTATTTATTTATTAAAAAGACTCGATTTGTACCAAGTTTTTACAATGCATATATGCGTTCTAATGCTGTCAAAAAAAAATTGTAGTGATTCAATCATGCAAATATGTGTTCTAAGGCTGTCACAAAAAATACATAGTGATTCAATCATGCATATACGTGCTCTAAGGCTATCATAAAACTTTCATAGTGTTTCAATGATGCATATATGTGTTCTAAGGTTGTCAAAAAAATTTCATAGAGTTTCAATGATGCATATATGTGCTCTAAGGCTGTCACAACAAATTTATAATGATTCAATAACGCATATATGTGTTCTAGGTTGTCAAAAAAAATTCATAGTGATTCAATTATGCATATATGTGTTCTAAGGTTGTCAAAAAATATTCATAGTGATTCAAACATGGTTATATGTGTTCTAAGGCTATCAAAAAAATTTCATCAAAAAATTTCATAGAGATTCAATCACGCATATATGTGTTCTAATGCTGTCAAAAAAAATTTATAGAGATTCAATCACGCATATATGTGTTCTAAGCATGTCAAAAATAATTCAAAGTGATTCAATCATGCACATATGTGTTCTAAGGTAGTAAAAAAAAATTCAAATTCAATCATGCATATATGTGTTCTAAGAATGTAAAAAAAAAATCATAGTGATTCAATCATGCATATAAATGTTCTAGGCTATAAAAAAAAATTCATAGTAATTCAATCATGCATATATGTGTTCTAGTGCTATAAAAAAAAATTCAAAGTGATTCAATCATGCATATATGTGTTCTAAGAGTGTCAAAAAAATTTCAAATTCAATCATGCATATATGTGTTCTAAGGTAGTCAAAAAAAATTAATAGTAATTCAATCATGCATATATGTGTTCTAGGCTATCAAAAAAATTTCATAGTGATTCAATCATGCGTATATGTGTTCTAAGGCTGTAAAAAAAAAATCATAGTGATTCAATCATTCATATATGTGTTCTGAGTTTCTTAAAAAGAATTCATAGTGATTTAATATTGCATATATGTGTCCTAAGGTTGTCAAAAAAAATTCATAGTGTTTCAGTAAAGCATATAAGTGTTCTATGGTTGTCAAAAAAAAATTATAGTGATTCAATCAAGCATATATGTGTTCTAAGGCTGTCAAAAAAAATTCGTAGTGATTCAATCATGCATATATGAGTTCAAAGGCTCTCAAAAAAAAATCATAGTGATTCAATCATGCATATATGTGTCCTAAGGTTGTCAAACAATTTTCATAATTGTCCAATAATGCATATATGTGTTCTACGGCTGTAAAAAAAAATTGATTGTGATTCAATCATGCATATATGTGTTCTAAATCTTTCAAAAAAAAATCATGGTGATTCAATCATGCCGATATGTGTTCTAACGTTGTCAATTTTTTTTACAGTGATTCAATCATGCATATGTGTGTTCTAATGCTTTAAAAAAAAATTTGTAGTGATTTGCTCATGCATATATGTGTTCTAAGGCTGTTAAAAAAAATTCATGGTGATTCAATCATGGATATATGTGTTCTAAGGCTATCAAAATAATTTCGTAGTGATTCAATCATGCATATAAGTGTTTGAAGGCTGTCAAAAAAACTTCATAGTGATTCAATCATGCATATATTTCTTCTAAGGCTGTCAAAAAAATTTCATTGTGATTGAATCATGTAGATATGTGTTCTAAGGCTATCAAGAAACATTTATAGTGATTCAATCAAGCATATATGTGTTCTAGTAATGTCAAAAAAAAATTATAGAGATTCAATCATGCATATATGTGTTGTAAGGCTGTCAAAAAAAATTTGTAGTGATTCAATCATGCGTATATATGTTCTAAGGCTGTAAAAAAAAATCATAATGATTCAAAAATGAAGATATAAGTTCTAACATTGTCGAAATTTTTTTATAGTGATTCAATCTTGCGTATATGTATTCTAATTCTGTCAAAATAAATTTATAGTGACTGGATCATTTATATATGTTTTCCAAGGATGTCAAAAAAAATTTATAGTGATTCAATCATGCATATAAGTGTTCTAAGGTTGTAAAAAAAAATTCATAGTGATTCAATAATGCATATATGTGTTCTACGACTGTCAAAACAATTTAATAGTGATTCAATCAAGCATATATGTGTTCCAAGGCTGTGAAAAAACATTTCATAGTGTTTAATCATGCATATATGTGTTCTAAGCTTGTCAAAAAAATTTCATAATGGTTCAATCATGCAGAGATGTGTTCTATGGTATTCAAAAAAAATTTATAGTGATTCAATAATGCATATTTGTGTTCTAATGCTGTCAAAAAACATTTGTAGTGACTCAAGGGTGCATATATATGTTTTAAGGCTGTTAAAAAAAGTTCATAGTGATTCAATCATGCATATTTATGTGCAAAGTTTGTCAAAAAAAAATCATAGTGATTCAATAATGCTTATATATGTTCAACGACTGTCAAAAAAACTTCATAGTGATTCAGTCATGCATATATGTGTTCTAAGGCTATAAGAAAATTTTCATAGTGATTCAATCATGCATATATGTGTTCTAAGGTTGAACGTCATAGTGATTCAATCATGCATATATGTGTTCTAATGCTGTAAGAAAATTTTCATAGTGATTCAATCATGCATATATGTGTTCTAAGGTTGTCAAAAAAAATTCATAATGATTCAATCATTCAGATATGTGTTCTAAGATGTTCACAAAATTTTTATAGTGATTCAATCATGCATATTTGTGTTATAAGGTTGTCAAAAGAATTTCATTGTGATTCAATCATACATATATGTGTTCTAAGGCTGTCAAAAATTTTTGATAGACATTCAATCATGCAGATATGTGTTGTAATGTTGTCAATTTTTTTTACAGTGACTCAATCATGCATATATGTGTTCTAATGCTGTAAAAAAAAACTATAGTGACACATTGATGCATATATGTTCTAAGGCTGTCAAAAAAAAATCATAGTGATTCTATCATGTATATATATGTTGTAAGGCAGTCAAAAAAATTTCATAGTGATTCAATCTTGCATATATGTGTTCTAAGGCTGTAAAAAAAATTCATAGTGATCCAATCATGCATATATTTCTTCTATGGTTGTCAAAAAACTTTCATAGTTATTCAATCTTGCATATATGTGTTCTAAGACTGTCAAAAAAAAATCATAGTGATTCAATCATGCAAGTATGCCTTCTAAGGTTGTCAAAAAACTTTTATAATGATTCAATCATACATATATGTGTTCTAATGCTGTCAAAAAAATTTATCGAGATTCAATCATGCATATATATGTTCTAAGGCGAAGGCGGTCAACAAAATTTCATAGAGATTAAATTATGCCAATATATATCCTAATATGTGTTCTAACATTGTAAAAAAAAAATTATAGTAATTCAATCTTGCGTATGTGTTCTAATTGTGTTGAAAAAAATTAATTTGACTAAGGATGTTAAAGAAATTTCTTAGTGATTCAATCATGTATATATGGGTTCTAAGGCTTTCAAAAGAAATTTATAGTGATTGAATCATGCATATATGTGTTTTAAGGCTGTCCAAAAAATTTCATAGTGTTTCAATCATGCAAATATGTGTTCTAAGGCTATCAAAAAAATTTCATAATAATTCAGTCATGCAGATATGTATTCTAAGCCTGTAAAAAAAAATTATAGTGATTCAATCATGCATATATGTGTTCTAAGGCTGTCAAAAAAATTTCTTAGGGATTCAATCATGCATATATGTGTTCTAAGGCTGTCAAAATTTTTTTATAGTGATTTAATCATGCATATATGTGTTCTAAGGCTCTCAAAAAAATTTCATAGTGATCTAATCTTGCAGATATGTGTTCTAAGCTTGTCAAAATAAATTTATAGTGACTCAATCATTCATATATGTGTGCTAAGGCAGACAAAATAAATTTATTGTGATTCAATGAAGCATATATGTGTCCTAAGGATGTCAAAAAATATTTGTAGTGATTCAATAATGCATAAAAGTGTTCTACAGTTGTCAAAAAAAATTCATAGTGATTAAATCGCGCATATGTATGTTCTAAGGCTATCAAAAAAACTTCATAGTGATTCAATCACGCATATATGTGTTCTAAGGCTATGAAAAAAATTTCATAGTGATTCAATCATGCATATATATGTTCTAATGTTTTCCAAAAAATTTCATAGTGATTCAATCATGCATATATGTGTTCTAAGGCTGTTAAACAATTTTCAAATTCAATCATGCATATATGTATTCTAAGGTTGTCAAACAAATTTTCTAGTGATTCAAACATTTATATTTGTGTTGAAATACTCTTTCAAAATTTTCATAGTGATTCAATCATGCATATTTGTGTTCTAATGTTGTCTCAAAATTTTCATAGTGATTCAATGATGCATATATGTGTTCTAAGGCTGTTAAGAAAATTTCATAGTGGTTCAATCGAGCATATATGTGTCCTAAGGCTGTCAAAAAAATTTCATAGTGATTCAATCAAGCATATAAATGTCCTAAGGTTGTCAAAAAAAAATCATAGTGATTCAATAATGCATATATGTGTTCTACAGTTCTCAACAAAATTTCATAGTGATTCAATCATGCATATACTGTAAAACCCGCAAAATTTCAATAATTATCAAAATAAATAAATATTATAATTCTTGGAAATGGATACGGTAAAAGGATGTAGAGTCGACCCAAATGGATCCAATATTTGGATTTGAATACAATATATGGATTCAGAACCTGGATGGAGTCAAAACCCACGTAAAATCCAATTCTAAATTTTCTATTATAGCTAAATTCGCAAAGCACATCTTAAATTTTCATCTCTTGCAAAAATTGCCTCGTTATGACCCATATCCTATTGATATAGGCTTTCCAATCACTCACATGAAATAACGAGTTTTTTCCCTTGTTTGGGTCCCAAATTCAAAAATTTACTAGTCATATATATTATGAATTTGATTTATGATTCTCGAAACTTGATTCCTCATAAACAGTACTCACGCCACTTTGTACATCTTACTTACGCGATTTCGAACATCGCTCGTCATTGAAGTAGTTTTAGTCGCAAAGAAGTGCAACCATGTAAGAGTTGGCGCACTGGTGAGGTTGGTTGCCTATGCAGGAAGAGTATATGCCAGAAGTGTTGTAAAAAAAATGCTATTTATGTAAAATTCATCAAAAGAGGATTAAAGGGTTTTAGTTGCAAGCCAGTGCAACTAAAGAGCAGTGGGTGCATTGGTCAAAACAATGAACTCACAGGGTAGAGGTCACGGGTTCAAACACCTTGGGGGACATAACATTTTATATTAGGAAAAACATTTTTGTGTAATAGGGTCATTCCGCCTTTATGAAGATAAATACATTAGTGTTGCAAGATACTACAACGAAACACATCCTGGTCCACTGGTGGGGCTTGTTACCCCTTAGGGTGGAGACCTTAGTTCTAATCTAAGGGGTGCCAACAATAAAGAGTATTTTTGCAAAAAGGTAGAGTAGAAATATTTTTTTATGGAATTTAAAAAAAAAGGGGCGTTTCACCTTCCCATTTAAGAAGACTTAAATAAGGAAGGGGTGGTGGCGCACAAGGAAAGAGGGTTGCGAGTTTCCCCAAATGGGAAGCCCAACCAAATAGTTAATGAGAAAAAAAAACCACGGAATTCAGATGGTGGGCTGGTGGGGGTTACAAAAGTTGATGGTTAATGAAGAGAATAGGAAAGGTTGGTGGGCTGAAGTTTATAAAATGGACCCTTGGAACTGGCCCCAACTCCCTTTAGTCTCACGATTCCCCATTTTTGTGGCACCCCAAACCCCGACTTTGGAAAAGCATAGAATTTTCTGTGATTTTTTTTTGAAAGGGTTTAACTAGAAAACAACGGAAAGCAAAGTGTGAGGAAAACAACAAAGCCGCGAGCCTGGACGGCCACAGGTGAGTGCAACAAGTAAACAACAGTGTAAGCAAAGGTACAACTCCCACGTAAAAAGGGTATTGTAAGACCCGCAATTTTTCAGAAAATATCTGAATAAAATTCATGAGGCATTTACCGGTAAAAATAGCATTTCTTCTCAGAATGCGAAACGAATCAATTCCTGCGAGCCAGTTATACTTAGGATATTCGTCGAATCACGAATATATCCTCAAACACTCTGGAAGCCATAACTTCCTACCTGAATGAAATCAAAGGATTCCTGCGAGCCAACTTTCTTAGTTACGTCAATACGAAGGGAATGGCGTACTCAGAATTTTTCGGAAAAAATCGGCGGAAACCCGAAATTCTTGCGGGACCCACGGAAATATTGGTGGGACCCACAGAAATATTCCTCAGAAAATATCTGGTGGGACCCACAAAAATATCCCATGGAATATCCAAGTGGGCCCCACACCAAGGAACCTCTTGGAATTAAAAAGAAGCCAAGGGGGTAGAAGGGGGATGAAAAAAACCAAGAGGAGGTGGGCTTGGGCTATAAATAGCCCTCCCCACTCTCTCTCTTCTCATAAAAATCGACCCCCCCTCTCTCTCTTGCCTTCTCTCTCTCTCCTAAACCTCCCCTAGTGAGCCCAAGTGAGTCTGAGCCCACCTGACCTGGCCTGAACCCACCTGACCTGGTCTGAGCCTGCCTGACCTGGTCCTAGCTCACCTGACCTGGGTCTGAACCCACTTGACCTAGTCCAAACCTAGTTGACTTGACTTGAACCTAGTTGGGTTTAAAGTCAAAGTCAAAGTCCGTTTTGGTCCAGATTCCGATTTGGATTTCTGAACCCAGACTTAGCCTACTTGAGCTGAGTTCGAACCTGCTGAACCCAGTTGACTTGGATCGAACCCTGTTTGGTTCAAACCACTTAGGTTGAGTAGCTTGACCTACTCTACCTCTTTCTCAACTAAGTCAGCTTCATCTGACTTAGTCTGACTTCTCGAAGGAAGGCTCGAAGCCAAAGAAGCAACCCAGAGCCGTTTCTTCCACGATTTGAAGTAAGTTCGCTTCGTTGATCCATCTCTCTCAAGTATTTGGTTGTTTGTATATAGAATATACTTTCTGAAGTAGTATCTTGCTTTAGTTCTTGGTCGAGCCCTCTAGGACGCTTCGGTGTTCACGCGCTCGCCTCGTAACTATCGTCGGATATATATGTTCGAATGCGCAGTATATGCGTTCTTCAAAAATAGTATCTCACCCTAGTTCTTGGTTGAGCCCTCTAGGACACTTCGGTGTTCACTCGCTCGCCTCGTAACTATCGTTGGATACAGATCTAGGTGTATATCTGCTGATCCTGCCGACGCGTCTTATATCGCACAGGCTATGTAATTTACCTTTGCCGTCGCGTCGTATGATGCCAAGGCTCCCTGTTTTCTGCACTTCCGATTATGCATTTACTTACGCCGTCGCGTCGAACGATGCCAAGGCTCCTGCTTTCTGCAATGTCTTTACTTACGCCGTCGCGTCGAACGATGCCAAGGCTTCTGCTTTGTTATATATGTAGAATATTTCGTTCAGTTACACACCCTGAACAATAGTATATGCATTTCTTTACGCCGCCGCTGTATAAAGCACAGGCTTCTGCTTATACTACATATATAGCGCATAAATGAGCGTTCAAATGGAGATCAACTTCAAATCGCCCATGCGATTCCTTGACCGCTCCTCGTTCAAAACTCTGCTTGACGAATGAAGCCCTTATTGGAAAGGCTTCACTTTTTGGCAAAATGCTCTTTACGTAAAGACTAAGTTAATTACGTATGGCCTGGCTATGGCCCAGGGTTCCTGCAACCTTGATGGATGCAAAGTACGCACAACGGTGCGCATCCATTTCCCGAATTAAGCGTGGCGATTTCCTACCAAAGAGGGGAGATGCCGCTGAAATGGATAAAAGAAACGCACGCTTTCTCCGTAAAAGAGAGGAGGTGCTGCTGAAATTTCTGAAGAAGCTAAGAATAGCTCAGAAAGAACGTAGCAGGATACTCTGACATATAGCAGAGTGCTACCCAGTTCATGGTTTGCCCTCTACAACGTAGAAGGGTTCGTCGCACCACTGCCGGTAGAGCAGGGGAGGTGCTGACGAAATGGTCGGCAGAAGAGCTGCCGGAACCAATGGAACGGCATAATGATGTCCGTTGATGGAACGATGCCAGATCGGCTCGTATCCTTGTGCCTGCAAGGGCACCTTGCTCGAAAGGGCCGCTGAGCCGGAGTAGAGGTTGCGCCTTGGCTAGGTTTGGACTCGTTGCGTAAAAATACGCTGAGTAGCCGATCTATTTAGATCGAGTCATATGCATGCTCATTGAGAATGGTTACACAACCAGACTCGTAAGGGCCGAAGAGCCAGAGTGTGTTGTTTCCACCCAAAGAGGTGTGATGCTCGTGGTGGCCGAAGTGCCAAAGAGCGGTGTTCTGCATGCATATGAATAAGACTTAAGGTCGCACATACCCCGCGGTTGAAGATCGTGTTAGGGGTACCCCCTCAGTAATGACTGTGTTGGGGAAGACTGAATGAGGTCGGGTACATACTCCCGTAGTGCTGAAAGCACGGGCTGCCTAAATGGCATGCAGATTCTGTCCAAGTAATTGTAAGACTGGCAGACCCCTTCAGGAATTATGCTCACTGTGGAATGACAGTGATGGTACAGCCTTGAGTGACATGTATTTTACTTTGGACCTGATAGAGTCCACGATGGCCTCAGTCACTCATGGGTTTTGGGGTCGTGGTTATCCTTAAGATCTAAGGATTGAACCCAACTACTGCAAGTAGAGGATGCATCCGAATATGGGCCTAGTAGGGTTCTCCCAGTTGAAACACACTGCCCTACTATGGATAGGGTCAACAGGCCTCTGGGGTATCTAAAATACATAGAATAATCAACCCCCAGAACGTCGCGTTGATGCCCGGACAATAGCTCTACCTGCGTACCAAAGGCGGGAGCGGTTAATTATCAAACAATGCACTAGTTCTAGGTACAGCGATGCTTTGAATGTATGAGTGGATGACGTGTTGAGTCAGTCCTGCATAACCTTTGTGAAGGTGTCATGTTCGGTATACTACTGGACCGACTGGGCAAAGACCCGTGTTGTATCCGCACGACTAAGCGAAGCTCGAGGAGTTGTCCTTAGATGCGTGGGATACGGATGTGCCAAGTATGAAGACTTGAGCTAGACATCACTTTGAGACCCGGAAGAGGTCATGGCTAAGTCATGGAGACTTAAGCGGCTATTCAAATCACAGCCTTGAAAAGGCTTGCTCTAAGTCATGAAGACTCGAGCGGATGTTCAACTCATAGCCCTGAGGAGGCTCTTGCGATATACGCTAAGTCTTGGAGGCTTGAGCGTCGTTATTGCGCATTGCGACCCTGAGTGGTCATTATCGTGCTTGAGTTGAATGGTTACATGATTGCATGCTTACCAGACCATCAGTGGTTCTGACCCCGTTTCATGGGGATTTCAGGTGTTGTACCTGCGTGGCGATATGCGGAGCAAGGCGGCATCGAGTTCCAGGGTTTCTCTAGACAGAGTTGTACTGCTTCCTTTTATTGAACCTATACTGCTTTTCCAAGCAGTGATGTTGTAATAAACAAGTGGTTTTCGATAAAATGGAACACTTTGGTGGTCAATGAGTTGCTTGGCCACATACCTGCAACGTGCTCGGGGTTTTCTAAAACTGACGACTCATTATCGTCTTATTCCGCTGCTAAAAGCTTTTCTAAGTTCCGCTGCAATGAAAAAAAAAAAAGAAATTCATGAAAATTTTAACTTAGCTTTGTTTTGGAAATCCGGGGCGTTACAGAATTGGTATCAGAGCATGAGTCTGAGAAACCTGGTTCAAGATCCGTCATGGTACCGATATCGCACTGTAAGTATATGTTTTTATACTTTTGTTCTGATCTGGGTGCATCTTTGTATAGATGGCAACTCATGACTCGCGTGGATATTGCTATCGCTGCAAGGTCATGCACGATGAGTGGATATGCCCGTATGAAGTCCAAGACTGCCAATACTGTGGCGAAGATGGGCATTCCGCCAACGAATGCCAAAGGAAATATACCGCCGATATGGGTCGGCGGGCTTCAAAGGGTCTCAGGGATGAGACTTCGCGTGTCAGTGGACCGCATCACTCTAGTGTTGGGAGCAACCATACCCCAACATCTTTTGATGAATTACCAAGGCTGAGGGATTTTGATTTGAACTTCCCTGCAGAAGTCTATCACTCGCCAAGCTACCATCCGGCATCACATATGCCGAGCTTAAATGGCAGGAACAAAAGAGGGGATTCTTTCTGTTCGCCAATCATTATTCCAGACTCCCAGAGTCTTGATCTTGCTGACTGGGAAAGTGGACTGGAGTCTCTCATATATCCCCAGTATTCGCTTGCTAGTGCGGAAGTGCCGCCCAAGCCAAAGCTAGTAGTGCCTGCACCAAGGCCATGTGGCAATAGATGGACCTTTTGGAGTTCGTCTTCATCAAAGAAATCCAAGTCTTAAAGAGACTGGTGATGTTTTGGAGTCAGTAGACTCATGTATATAGTTTCTCAACGCCTAAAGTCTGCCAGTGCGGCATGACGTTTTGTTTAAGGCGATGCTTGTGTAAATGTGATGTATATTAAGTAAATAAAGCTTTTACTTCCTCATATACATCGAGAAACTAAAAATAAGTGCTTGTGTGTGCATAGATAAATGGCTCCTACGACGAGGAGAACCATACCAAGCGAGGAGTCTCATACGCAAGGATTCCTGTTGGAGACACTCAACAACCTGGTTACCGCCATCCGTGAAACGAGGCCAGAACCAGTCGCACCACGAAACGAGCACCTAGGAGGAGTGACTTATGAGAAGTTCCTCAAGCTTGACCCGCCAGTTT
This sequence comes from Nuphar pumila, assembly GCF_984573655.1. Taxonomy (NCBI): domain Eukaryota; kingdom Viridiplantae; phylum Streptophyta; class Magnoliopsida; order Nymphaeales; family Nymphaeaceae; genus Nuphar; species Nuphar pumila. The sequence goes on along the minus strand of NC_143259.1, from coordinate 73,787,207 downwards.
TCATTGGCAGAGCCGATCCTGAGCTCGCGGAGAGTTGGATCGAAGAGACAGAACGTGCCTTCTCAGTACTCGGAGTACCAGAAGAGAAGAAGACCAACTTTGGCACGTATCGATTAAAAGATAATGCACGGAAGTGGTGGGATACCACTAAACTTATCCAGTTCTCACAAGTTGAAGTCATTCCTTGGACTGACTTTCGGAGGACTTTTATGGATAACTACTTCCCGTTGCATTCCAGAAACAAGAAAAAGATGGAGTTTCTGGAGTTGGAACAGGGCGGTATGAGTCTAATGGACTATACCACCAAATTTCAGAATCTAGAGCGCTACTGCTCTCGATTGTTTGAAACAGACCAAGAAAGGGCCGACAAATATGTGAATGGTCTGCGCGAAGGGCTGCGATCTCGAGTGATAACAAGCATGCCTTCGACTTTTCAGGCTGCGGTAGCAGCAGCTTCAAAAATCCAAGAGGACTGGGCACGATCTAAAGTGATCGTAGCAAAGAAGCCCATAGTGAATGGTGGGAATCGTAAAAGGACATTCCCAAGTGGCCAGGGTTCACGACAACCCTTTCAAAAGAAGAAGTTCCAAGGAGGGAACAACACTCAACAAGTCGTGAGGCCAAGACAGAACACAACTCCGAATGGTCAGCAGTCTAACTTCAGCTGCCCAAGGTGTCGTATGAACCACCCCGGAAAGCCATGTCCTCGTGACATTGGTGGGTGCTTGTATTGTGGCAAGATGGGCCACTTTATAAGGGATTGCGCCAAGAAGGCTGCAGATGAACAGAGGAGTAATGCCGGATCTGCCTGTAACGCCCCAGATTTTCAAAACAAAGCTAAGTTAAAATTTTCATGAATTTCTTTTTTTTTTCTTTGCAGCGGAACTTAGAAAAGCTTTTAGCAGCGGAATAAGACGATAATGAGTCGTCGGTTTTAGAAAACTCCGAGCACGTTGCAGGTATGTGGCCAAGCAATTCATTGACCACCAAGGTGTTCCATTTTATCGAAAACTCATGTTTATTACAACACTACTGCTTAGAAAAGCAGTGTAGGTTCAATAAAAGGAAGCAGTACAACTCTGTCTAGAGAAACCCTGGAACTCGATGCCGCCTTGCTCCGCATATCGCCACGCAGGTTCAACACCTGAAATCCCCATAAAACGGGGTCAGAACCACTAATGGTCTGGTAAGCATGCAGTCATACATCCATTCAACTCAAGTACGATAATGACCACTCAGGGTCGCAATACGCAATAACGACGCTCAAGCCTCCAAGACTTAGCGTATATCGCAAGAGCCTCCTCAGGGCTATGAGTTGAACATCTGCTCGAGTCCTCATGACTTAGAGCAAGCTTTTTCAGGGCTGTGATTTGAATAACCGCTTAAGTCTTCATGACTTAGCCATGACCTCTTCTGGGTCTCAAAGTGATGTCTAGCTCAAGTCTTCATACTTGGCACATCCGTATCCCACGCACCTAAGGACAACTCCTCGAGCTTCGCTTAGTCGTGCGGATACAACACGGGTCTTTGCCCAGTCGGTCCAGTAGTATACCGAACATGACACCTTCACAAAGGTTATGCAGGACTGACTCAACACGTCATCCACTCATACATTCAAAGCATCGCTGTACCTAGAGCTAATGCATTGTTTGATAATTAACCGCTCCCGCCTTTGGTACGCAGGTAGAGCTATTGTTCGGGCATCAACGCGACGTTCTGGGGGTTGATTATTCTATGTATTTTAGATACCCCAGAGGCCTGTTGACCCTATTCATAGTAGGGCAGTGTGTTTCAACTGGGAGAATCCTACTAGGCTCATATTCGGATGCATCCTCTACTTGCAGTAGTTGGGTTCAATCCTTAGATCTTAAGGATAACCATGACCCCAAAACCCATGAGTGACTGAGGCCATCGTGGACTCTATCAGGTCCAAAGTAAAATACATGTCACTCAAGGTTGTACCATCACTGTCATTCCACAGTGAGCATAATTCCTGAAGGGGTCTGCCAGTCTTACAATTACTTGGACAGAATCTGCATGCCATTTAGGCAGCCCGTGCTTTCAGCACTACGGGAGTATGTACCCGACCCCATTCAGTCTTCCCCAACACAGTCATTACTGAGGGGGTACCCCTAACACGATCTTCAACCGCGGGGTATGTGCGACCTTAAGTCTTATTCATATGCATGCAGAACACCGCTCTTTGGCACTTCGACCACCACGAGCATCACACCTCTTTGGGTGGAAACAACACACTCTGGCTCTTCGGCCCTTACGAGTCTGGTTGTGTAACCGTTCTCAATGAGCATGCATATGACTCGATCTAAATAGATCGGCTACTCGGCGTAGTTTTACGCAATGAGTCCAAACCTAGCCAAGGCGCAACCTCTACTCCGGCTCAGCGGCCCTTACGAGCAAGGTGCCCTTGCAGGCACAAGGATACGAGCCGATCTGGCATCGTTCCATCAACGGACATCATTATGCCGTTCCATTGGTTCCGGCAGCTCTTCTGCCAACCATTTCGTCAGCACCTCCCCTGCTCTACCGGCAGTGGTGCGACGAACCCTTCTACGTTGTAGAGGGTAAACCATGAACTGGGTAGCACTCTGCTATATGTCAGAGTATCCTGCTACGTTCTTTCTGAGCTATTCTTAGCTTCTTCAGAAATTTCAGCAGCACTTCCTCTCTTTTACGGAGAAAGCGTGCATTTCTTTTATCCATTTCAGCGGCATCTCCCCTCTTTGGTAGGAAATCGCCACTCTTAATTCGGGAAATGGATGCGCACCGTTGTGCGTACTTTGCATCCATCAAGGTTGCAGGAACCCTTGGCCATAGCCAGGCCATACGAAATTGACTTAGTCATTACGTAAAGAGCATTTTGCCAAAAACCGAAGCCTTTCCAATAGGGGCTTCATTCGTCAAGCAGAATCTTGAACGAGGAGCGGTCAAGGAATCGCATGGGCGATTTGGAGTTTGATCTCCATTTGAACGCTCATTTATGCGCTATATATGTAGTATAAGCAGAAGCCTGTGCTTTATACAGCGGCGGCATAAAGAAATGCATATACTATTGTTCAGGGTGTGTAACTGAACGAAATATTCTACATATATAACAAAGCAGAAGCCTTGGCATCGTTCGACGCGACGGCGTAAGTAAAGACATTGCAGAAAGCAGGAGCCTTGGCATCGTTCGACGCGACGGCGTAAGTAAATGCATAATCGGAAGTGCAGAAAACAGGGAGCCTTGGCATCATACGACGCGACGGCAAAGGTAAATTACATAGCCTGTGCGATATAAGACGCGTCGGCAGGATCAGCAGATATACACCTAGATCTGTATCCAACGATAGTTACGAGGCGAGCGAGTGAACACCGAAGTGTCCTAGAGGGCTCAACCAAGAACTAGGGTGAGATACTATTTTTGAAGAACGCATATACTGCGCATTCGAACATATATATCCGACGATAGTTACGAGGCGAGCGCGTGAACACCGAAGCGTCCTAGAGGGCTCGACCAAGAACTAAAGCAAGATACTACTTCAGAAAGTATATTCTATATACAAACAACCAAATACTTGAGAGAGATGGATCAACGAAGCGAACTTACTTCAAATCGTGGAAGAAACGGCTCTGGGTTGCTTCTTTGGCTTCGAGCCTTCCTTCGAGAAGTCAGACTAAGTCAGATGAAGCTGACTTAGTTGAGAAAGAGGTAGAGTAGGTCAAGCTACTCAACCTAAGTGGTTTGAACCAAACAGGGTTCGATCCAAGTCAACTGGGTTCAGCAGGTTCGAACTCAGCTCAAGTAGGCTAAGTCTGTGTTCAGAAATCCAAATCGAAATCTGGACCAAAACGGACTTTGACTTTGACTTTAAACCCAACTAGGTTCAAGTCAAGTCAACTAGGTTTGGACTAGGTCAAGTGGTTTCAGACCCAGGTCAGGTGAGCTAGGACCAGGTCAGGCAGGCTCAGACCAGGTCAGGTGGGTTCAGGCCAGGTCAGGTGGGCTCAGACTCACTTGGGCTCACTAGGGGAGGTTTAGGAGAGAGAGAGAAGGCAAGAGAGAGAGGGGGGGTCGAAATTATGAGAAGAGAGAGAGTGGGGAGGGCTATTTATAGCCCAAGCCCACCTCCTCTTGGGTTTTTCCATGCCCCTTTTACCCCTGAGCTATATTTTAATTCCTGGAGGTTCCTTTTGAGGTGGGGCCCACAAGATATTTCCATAGGATATTTTGTGGGTCCCACAAGATATTTTCTGAGGAATATTTCTGTGGGTCCCACCAATATTTCCGTGGGTCCCGCAAGAATTTCGGGTTTCCGGCGATTTTTTCCGAAAAATTCTGAGTACGCCATTTTCTTCGTATTGACGTAACTAAGAAAGTTGGCTCGTACGAATCTATTGATTTCGTTTAGTTAGGAAGTTATGGCTTCCAGAGCGTTTGAGCATATATTCGCAATTCGACGAATATCCTAAGTATAATTGGCTCGTACAAATCGATCTGATTCGTATTTCGGGTTCAGATGCTATTTTTACTTGAAAATGCCTCGTGAATTTCTTCAGAAAGATACTGAAAAATTATGGGTCTTACATCATTACCCCCTTAAAGGAATTTCGTCCGCGAAATTCAGTTAAGAGTACTAAGTGCGTAACTCGGGATATTTCTCCCATATGTTAGTTTCATAATGTTATTCACTTAGTTCAACATCATATTTATTTCAATCATAACCTCATATCATGATTCTCGATCAATTGAGGTATGCTTCTCATATCTGAGTTCAAATTATGCTACAACCACGATAGTTTTGTTGAATCAATGTTCTTCCAACCGGCTATCAATATAGCCATCCTGTGTAACTATTTTGTACACACAGATCATTCTTCTAGAGATTAACCATATTGGAATAAGTCCCCTGTCAGACTACCTGGTATTGGAAACGTACCTCCTCACAGGTTCGCCTTCGTCAGACTTACCTGATATTGGATCAGTACACCCTCACAGAATCATACTAGCCAAGCTACTGGTTTTGGAACATATACACTCGCACAGAGCTGTATACCCTCACAGGCTCACTCTGGCTAGACGATCTGATCTTGAATATGTAAAACCTCACAGGACTCGCTTCTTGGGAACAATTCCTCGATAGTTTATTTTATTAAGTAACTTTTAACGTTCTAATTACGCAAACTTAATTTCTCAATCATGTGGTCTATAGCCATAAATTTTGGGCATAAGCACTTAAGATTTAATTTTAACAAATCCAATATTACTTTAGAGAGCAAGGATACATATTGATCCAGATGACTGTACACAAGGTCGTAAACCACTTGTCTCAAGCATTCATTGGATCTTGTCTTTCAATCGCTTTTTACCCATTACAACTCTATCTATCAAGGTATCCAGATTCCTTGATATGGTCATCATTCGTGAGTTGTTCGGTTGTCACCGCATAGACACGACCTGCCATGGGTTTCTGCTCTGCCCCAGGTAATGGCAGACGTTGTTGTTGAGAGGGTCCTCCATATCCCATATTTCTTCGTTGAAGATCTGAGGCCTTCTTGCGGCATTCTGTTACACGATGCCCTGGTTTGCCGCAATACAGGCAACCCCCTGTATCGCGAGGACAAACCCCTCCGGGATGATCTGAGCTACACCTCGGGCATCGAAAATTAGACTGTCGGTAGGGCTGATTGGCTTCTACCATCTGTAATGGCCGCTCGGCCGGTGGAGTAAAGTTGTTCTCCTGAAAATCCCTCTTATAAAAAGTTGGTCGTGATTCTTGGCCACCGGGAAACGTCCTCTTGTTGTTCCCATTACTTGCTATCGGTCGCTTTACTACGACCCCTTTGCATCGCTCCCAGTCTGCACTAATCTTTGAAGCTGCTGCCACAGCGGCTTGAAATGTTTGGGGCATGCTAGTTATGACTCGAGATCGTAGCCCTTCCCGAAATCCATTGATATATTTATCGGCCCTCTCTTGGTCAGTATCGAATAACCGAGAGCAGTACCGCTCAAGGTTCTGAAACTTGGTAGTATAGTCGATAAGACTCATACCACCCTGCTCTAGTTCCAGAAACTCCATCTTTTTCTTATTTCTGGAGTGTATCGGAAAGTAGTTATCCAAAAATTCCCTCCGAAAATCATTCCAAGGGATGACTTCGTGAAGTGAGAACTGGATAATCCTAGTGGTATCCCACCACTTTCGTGCATTATCCTTCAGCCTATATGTGCCGAAGTTAGTCTTTCTATCCTCTGGTACTCCCAATACTAGGAATGCACGCTCTGTTTCCTCGATCCAGCTTTCTGCGAGCTCTGGATCGGCACTGCCAACGAAAACAGGTGGGTCGAGTTTGAGGAACCTTTCATATGTTATTCCTCCAAGGTTCTCATTGCGAGGTGGGGTTGGTGCTTGCCTTGATTCACGAATGGCAGACGCAAGCCTGTTGAGTGTCTCTAGCAGGAAGCCCTGTGTATGGGACTCCTCGCTCGGCATGGTTCTCCTCGTCCTAGGTGCCATTTATCTATTCACGCAATATACCAAAATCAGAGAAAGTATAAGATTTATACTTACAGTGCGATACCGCAAACATGACGGATCTTGAACCAGGTTTCTCAGACTCATGCTCTGATACCAATTCTGTAACGCCTCAGATTTTCAAAACAAAGCTAAGTTAAAATTTTCATGAATTTCTTTTTTTTTTCTTTGCAGCGGAACTTAGAAAAGCTTTTAGCAGCGGAATAAGACGATAATGAGTCGTCGGTTTTAGAAAACTCCGAGCACGTTGCAGGTATGTGGCCAAGCAATTCATTGACCACCAAGGTGTTCCATTTTATCGAAAACTCATGTTTATTACAACACTACTGCTTAGAAAAGCAGTGTAGGTTCAATAAAAGGAAGCAGTACAACTCTGTCTAGAGAAACCCTGGAACTCGATGCCGCCTTGCTCCGCATATCGCCACGCAGGTTCAACACCTGAAATCCCCATAAAACGGGGTCAGAACCACTAATGGTCTGGTAAGCATGCAGTCATACATCCATTCAACTCAAGTACGATAATGACCACTCAGGGTCGCAATACGCAATAACGACGCTCAAGCCTCCAAGACTTAGCGTATATCGCAAGAGCCTCCTCAGGGCTATGAGTTGAACATCCGCTCGAGTCCTCATGACTTAGAGCAAGCTTTTTCAGGGCTGTGATTTGAATAACCGCTTAAGTCTTCATGACTTAGCCATGACCTCTTCTGGGTCTCAAAGTGATGTCTAGCTCAAGTCTTCATACTTGGCACATCCGTATCCCACGCACCTAAGGACAACTCCTCGAGCTTCGCTTAGTCGTGCGGATACAACACGGGTCTTTGCCCAGTCGGTCCAGTAGTATACCGAACATGACACCTTCACAAAGGTTATGCAGGACTGACTCAACACGTCATCCACTCATACATTCAAAGCATCGCTGTACCTAGAGCTAATGCATTGTTTGATAATTAACCGCTCCCGCCTTTTGTACGCAGGTAGAGCTATTGTCCGGGCATCAACGCGACGTTCTAGGGGTTGATTATTCTATGTATTTTAGATACCCCAGAGGCCTGTTGACCCTATCCATAGTAGGGCAGTGTGTTTCAACTGGGAGAATCCTACTAGGCCCATATTCGGATGCATCCTCTACTTGCAGTAGTTGGGTTCAATCCTTAGATCTTAAGGATAACCATGACCCCAAAACCCATGAGTGACTGAGGCCATCGTGGACTCTATCAGGTCCAAAGTAAAATACATGTCACTCAAGGCTGTACCATCACTGTCATTCCACAGTGAGCATAATTCCTGAAGGGGTCTGCCAGTCTTACAATTACTTGGACAGAATCTGCATGCCATTTAGGCAGCCCGTGCTTTCAGCACTACGGGAGTATGTACCCGACCCCATTCAGTCTTCCCCAACACAGTCATTACTGAGGGGGTACCCCTAACACGATCTTCAACCGCGGGGTATGTGCGACCTTAAGTCTTATTCATATGCATGCAGAACACCGCTCTTTGGCACTTCGGCCACCACGAGCATCACACCTCTTTGGGTGGAAACAACACACTCTGGCTCTTCGGCCCTTACGAGTCTGGTTGTGTAACCGTTCTCAATGAGCATGTATATGACTCGATCTAAATAGATCGGCTACTCGGTGTAGTTTTACGCAATGAGTCCAAACCTAGCCAAGGCGCAACCTCTACTCCGGCTCAGCGGCCCTTACGAGCAAGGTGCCCTTGCAGGCACAAGGATACGAGCCGATCTGGCATCGTTCCATCAACGGACATCATTATGCCGTTCCATTGGTTCCGGCAGCTCTTCTGCCAACCATTTCGTCAGCACCTCCCCTGCTCTACCGGCAGTGGTGCGACGAACCCTTCTACGTTGTAGAGGGCAAACCATGAACTGGGTAGCACTCTGCTATATGTCAGAGTATCCTGCTACGTTCTTTCTGAGCTATTCTTAGCTTCTTCAGAAATTTCAGCAGCACTTCCTCTCTTTTACGGAGAAAGCGTGCGTTTCTTTTATCCATTTCAGCGGCATCTCCCCTCTTTGGTAGGAAATCGCCACGCTTAATTCGGGAAATGGATGCGCACCGTTGTGCGTACTTTGCATCCATCAAGGTTGCAGGAACCCTTGGCCATAGCCAGGCCATACAAAATTGACTTAGTCATTACGTAAAGAGCATTTTGCCAAAAACCGAAGCCTTTCCAATAGGGGCTTCATTCGTCAAGCAGAATCTTGAACGAGGAGCGGTCAAGGAATCGCATGGGCGATTTGGAGTTTGATCTCCATTTGAACGCTCATTTATGCGCTATATATGTAGTATAAGCAGAAGCCTGTGCTTTATACAGCGGCGGCATAAAGAAATGCATATACTATTGTTCAGGGTGTGTAACTGAACAAAATATTCTACATATATAACAAAGCAGAAGCCTTGGCATCGTTCGACGCGACGGCGTAAGTAAAGACATTGCAGAAAGCAGGAGCCTTGGCATCGTTCGACGCGACGGCGTAAGTAAATGCATAATCGGAAGTGCAGAAAACAGGGAGCCTTGGCATCATACGACGCGACGACAAAGGTAAATTACATAGCCTGTGCGATATAAGACGCGTCGGCAGGATCAGCAGATATACACCTAGATCTGTATCCAACGATAGTTACGAGGCGAGCGAGTGAACACCGAAGTGTCCTAGAGGGCTCAACCAAGAACTAGGGTGAGATACTATTTTTGAAGAACGCATATACTGCGCATTCGAACATATATATCCGACGATAGTTACGAGGCGAGCGCGTGAACACCGAAGCGTCCTAGAGGGCTCGACCAAGAACTAAACCAAGATACTACTTCAGAAAGTATATTCTATATACAAACAACCAAATACTTGAGAGAGATGGATCAACGAAGCGAACTTACTTCAAATCGTGGAAGAAACGGCTCTGGGTTGCTTCTTTGGCTTCGAGCCTTCCTTCGAGAAGTCAGACTAAGTCAGATGAAGCTGACTTAGTTGAGAAAGAGGTAGAGTAGGTCAAGCTACTCAACCTAAGTGGTTTGAACCAAACAGGGTTCGATCCAAGTCAACTGGGTTCAGCAGGTTCAAACTCAGCTCAAGTAGGCTAAGTCTGGGTTCAGAAATCCAAATCGGAATCTGGACCAAAACGGACTTTGACTTTGACTTTAAACCCAACTAGGTTCAAGTCAAGTCAACTAGGTTTGGACTAGGTCAAGTGGGTTCAGACCCAGGTCAGGTGAGCTAGGACCAGGTCAGGTGGGTTCAGGCCAGGTCAGGTGGGCTCAGACTCACTTGGGCTCACTAGGGGAGGTTTAGGAGAGAGAGAGAAGGCAAGAGAGAGAGGGGGGGTCGAAATTATGAGAAGAGAGAGAGTGGGGAGGGCTATTTATAGCCCAAGCCCACCTCCTCTTGGGTTTTTCCATGCCCCTTTTACCCCTGAGCTATATTTTAATTCCTGGAGGTTCCTTTTGAGGTGGGGCCCACAAGATATTTCCATAGGATATTTTGTGGGTCCCACAAGATATTTTCTGAGGAATATTTCTGTGGGTCCCACCAATATTTCCGTGGGTCCCGCAAGAATTTCGGGTTTCCGGCGATTTTTTCCGAAAAATTCTGAGTACGCCATTTTCTTCGTATTGACGTAACTAAGAAAGTTGGCTCGTACGAATCTATTGATTTTGTTTAGTTAGGAAGTTATGGCTTTCAGAGCGTTTGAGCATATATTCGCAATTCGACGAATATCCTAAGTATAATTGGCTCGTACAAATCGATCTGATTCGTATTTCGGGTTCAGATGCTATTTTTACTTGAAAATGCCTCGTGAATTTCTTCAGAAAGATACTGAAAAATTATGGGTCTTACACTGCCGGACCCTCTCGACCAGCACCACAACGTTCTCAGTTTCAACGACCTCCACCTAGAATAGAACAAAGGCCTGCTGCAGGTCGTGTATATGCTGTAACGACTGAACAAGTCGAAAATGGTGACCTGATTGAAGGCACCGTACCTGTTAATGGACATGCAGCTTACGTCTTGTTTGATTGTGGTGCTACTCATACGTTTATCTCTGACGATTTCACCGAACAACTCCACGCTTCGGTGCAACCGATTGATAAAATGATCGAAGTATATAACCCGTTGGGTTCACGCACCAAATATATCCGGTGTGTGAAAAATTTGGATATTGAGATAGCAGGGCAACACTTGCCTACTGACGCCATCCTGATCGATATGGTACAGTACGATGTCATTCTGGGAATGAATTGGTTGGCTCAGAATAATGCCAAGATTCTGTGCCGCGAGGGCAGAGTGATTCTATCTCGACCCGGATTGCCTAAGATGGAATACCGGTTATCCAAACCAGTTCCACAGAAAAGGCTCATATCAGCACTTAAGGTACAAAAATACCTTAGGAAGGGTTGTGTGGCCTTCCTGTTGAGTCTCTCGGTGGAAAAATCCAACGACCAACCCCTTGAGAGTTTGGAAGTGGTACGGGAGTTTCCCGATGTGTTTCCTGAGGAACTGCCAGGACTTCCGCCACTTCGTGAGGTTGAATTTGGAATTCAATCCTTACCTGTAACAGCGCCGATATCCAAAGCCCCGTATCGAATGGCGCCAGCTGAACTCAGTGAGTTGAAGTGTCAGTTGGAAGAACTGATGGAACAAGGGTTCATCCGTCCTAGTGTGTCACCGTGGGGAGCCCCAGTGCTGTTTGTAAAGAAGAAGGATGGATCCCTTCGGTTATGCATCGATTATCGGATGCTTAACCAGGCAACTGTTAAAAATAAGTACCCGTTGCCTCGGATTGAGGACTTATTCGATCAGCTCAGAACAGCGAGGGTGTTCTCCAAGATCGACCTCAGGTCTGGGTACCATCAACTCAGAGTAAAGGAAGAGGATATACCCAAGACTGCCTTCAGAACGAGATATGGCCATTATGAGTTCGTAGTAATGCCCTTCGGACTCACTAATGCGCCTGCTGCCTTTATGGATCTAATGAACCGGATATTCAGACCATATTTGGATAGCTTTGTCATCGTCTTTATTGATGACATTCTCGTATATTCTGAGAACAAGGAACAACACATGGAGCACTTAAAAATCGTCTTGAAAACCCTTCAAGATAACCAACTCTATGCTAAGTTTTCAAAATGTGAATTCTGGCTAGACAAAGTGATGTTCCTTGGTCATGTGATCTCAAAAGATGGAATCGCAGTGGATCCTGCGAAGGTGGAAGCTGTGATGGACTGGAAGCAGCCAGAAAATATCACTGAGGTTCGTAGCTTCCTTGGACTTGCCGGATATTATCGGAAGTTCATACAAGACTTCTCCCGAATCGCCGTACCGATGACGAAATTGCTTAAAAAGGGAGTCAAGTTTGAATGGACTGACCAGTGTAAGGAGTGCTTTGAGGTTCTCAAACAGAGGCTTACCACTGCCCCTGTCCTTACCTTACCTTCTGGTCAGGGAGGCTTCGTGGCATATACCGATGCCTCAGGAACGGGTCTGGGTTGTGTGTTGATGCAGCATGGCAAAGTAATCGCCTATGCGTCACGACAGTTGAGGGTCCATGAGAAAAACTATCCAACCCACGACTTGGAGCTTGCCGCGGTAGTGTTCGCACTTAAAATTTGGCGACACTACCTATATGGAGAGAAATTTGAGGTCATGTCGGACCATAAAAGCCTAAAATACCTCTTTTCTCAAAAAGAACTCAATATGCGGCAACGGCGATGGCTGGAATTCCTCAAAGACTATGAATTCATGCTTTCCTATCACCCTGGAAAGGCGAATGTTGTAGCAGATGCCCTTAGTCGCAAGACTGTTGGCACTCTGGCCAGCCTAACCGGACAATGGAAGTTGATGGAGGATTTCGTCAAGTGGAAGCCATTTTTGGCTGATTCAGGTAGAATCCAAATGTCATGTTTGACGATCCACATTGAGTTCCTCGATCGCATCGTAGCCGAACAGTTCAAGGATCCCCAGTACTTGGAATTGAAAGCTCGTGCTGAAAAAGATAACACTTTCTTCCATTTGAAAGAAGATGGAGGAATATGGATGGAAGAAAGAATTTGGGTTCCAAATAACCCTGAGCTAAGACAGGAAGTACTCCAGGAGGCCCATAGTAGCAAATATACTATTCACCCTGGGGGTACGAAGATGTTCCGAGATTTGCAGAGAAAGTACTGGTGGAAAGGTATGAAGCGTGATGTGGCTACGTTTGTCTCGAAGTGTTTGATCTGCCAGCAAGTTAAGATCGAACATCAGCGACCTGGTGGAAAGATGCAACGGATCGAGATTCCAGAATGGAAATGGGAAGGCATTACGATGGATTTCATCGTTGGATTGCCTCGATCCAAGAGACAACATGACTCAATATGGGTGATCGTGGACAGACTCACCAAGTCTGCTCATTTTCTGCCAATCAACACTCGATACTCAACTGAACGATTGGCGGAGATCTACAATCGGGAAATCGTTAGACTCCATGGAGTGCCGATTTCGATCATATCTGATCGTGACCCGAAGTTCACCTCTCACTTTTGGGAGCAGCTTCAGAGAGCCCTGGGGACGAAACTCAAGTTCAGTACAGCATTCCATCCCCAAACAGATGGGCAATCAGAACGAACCATACAGACTCTTGAAGATATGCTAAGAGCCTGTATGCTGGAATGGAAGGGTGATTGGGATTCCCACCTAGCGTTGGCTGAATTTGCTTATAATAATAGCCACCACGCTAGCATTGGGATGGCGCCGTATGAAGCCTTGTATGGACGACCCTGTAGATCACCGATCCATTGGGGTGAAGTGGGTGAGCGAACCTTGGACTCGCCCATTGTGTTGCAGCATTATACTGAGCAAGTCCACATGATCAGAAAGAAGCTACTGACTGCTCAGAGTCGACAGAAGAGCTACGCCGATCAGCGGCGTAGGGAACTCACTTTTGCGGTTGGAGATAAGGTTTTTATCAAGGTCTCTCCAACCAAGAGTGTGTTTCGTTTTGGAAAGAAGGGGAAGCTCAGCCCAAGATTCGTTGGTCCCTTCGAAGTTTTGAGCCGAATCGGAGAGACTGCCTACCGAGTAGCATTGCCACCACAATACGCGCAAATACATGATGTATTTCACGTATCAATGCTTAGAAAGTACGTTCATGATCCTTCTCAAGTCATTCAACATGAAGACGTTGACATCCGAGAAGATATGACGGTAGAAGAAAGGCCAGTGGAGATCATGGACCGACGGGAGCAAGTGCTAAGAACGAAGGTCATTCCACTTGTTAAAGTGAGGTGGCAGCACCATGGAATCGATGATTGCACTTGGGAGCCCGAATCGGATATGCGGGATAAATATCCTGAACTCTTCACCTTGTACTCTTAGCTGAATTTCGCGGACGAAATTCCTTTAAGGGGGTAATGATGTAAGACCCGCAATTTTTCAGAAAATATCTGAATAAAATTCATGAGGCATTTACCGGTAAAAATAGCATTTCTTCTCAGAATGCGAAACGAATCAATTCCTGCGAGCCAGTTATACTTAGGATATTCGTCGAATCACGAATATATCCTCAAACACTCTGGAAGCCATAACTTCCTACCTGAATGAAATCAAAGGATTCCTGCGAGCCAACTTTCTTAGTTACGTCAATACGAAGGGAATGGCGTACTCAGAATTTTTCGGAAAAAATCGCCGGAAACCCGAAATTCTTGCGGGACCCACGGAAATATTGGTGGGACCCACAGAAATATTCCTCAGAAAATATCTGGTGGGACCCACAAAAATATCCCATGGAATATCCAAGTGGGCCCCACACCAAGGAACCTCTTGGAATTAAAAAGAAGCCAAGGGGGTAGAAGGGGGATGAAAAAAACCAAGAGGAGGTGGGCTTGGGCTATAAATAGCCCTCCCCACTCTCTCTCTTCTCATAAAAATCGACCCCCCCTCTCTCTCTTGCCTTCTCTCTCTCTCCTAAACCTCCCCTACCTAGCCTAGCCCACCTGACCTGGTCTGAGCCTGCCTGACTTAGCCTGAGCCTGCCTGACCTGGTCCTAACCCACCTGACCTGGGTCTGAACCCACTTGACCTGGTCCAAACCCAGTTGACTTGACTTGAACCTAGTTGGGTTTAAAGTCAAAGTCAAAGTCCTTTTTTGTCCAGATTCCGGTTTGGATTTCTGAACCCAGACTTAGCCTACTTGAGCTGAGTTCGAACCTGCTGAACCCAGTTGACTTGGATTGAACCCTGTTAGGTTCAAACCACTTAGGTTGAGTAGCTTGACCTGCTCTACCTCTTTCTCAACTAAGTCAGCTTCATCTGACTTAGTCTGACCTCTCGAAGGAAGGCTCGAAGCCAAAGAAGCAACCCAGAGCCGTTTCTTCCACGATTTGAAGTAAGTTCGCTTCGTTGATCCATCTCTCTCAAGTAATTGATTGTTTGTATATAGAATATACTTTCTGAAGTAGTATCTTGCTTTAGTTCTTGGTTGAGCTCTCTAGGACGCTTCGGTGTTCACGCGCTCGCCTCGTAACTATCGTCGGATATATATGTTCGAATACGCAGTATATGCGTTCTTCAAAAATAGTATCTCACCCTAGTTCTTGGTTGAGCCCTCTAGGACACTTCGGTGTTCACTCGCTCGCCTCGTAACTATCGTTGGATACAGATCTAGGTGTATATCTGCTGATCCTGCCGACGCATCTTATATCGCACAGGCTATGTAATTTACCTTTGCCGTCGCGTCGTATGATGCCAAGGCTCCCTGTTTTCTGCACTTCCGATTATGCATTTACTTACGCCGTCGCGTCGAACGATGCCAAGGCTCCTGCTTTCTGCAATGTCTTTACTTACGCCGTCGCGTCGAACGATGCCAAGGCTTCTGCTTTGTTATATATGTAGAATATTTCGTTCAGTTACACACCCTGAACAATAGTATATGCATTTCTTTACGCCGCCGCTGTATAAAGCACAGGCTTCTGCTTATACTACATATATAGCGCATAAATGAGCGTTCAAATGGAGATCAACTCCAAATCGCCCATGCGATTCCTTGACCGCTCCTCGTTCAAAACTCTGCTTGACGAATGAAGCCCCTATTGGAAAGGCTTCACTTTTTGGCAAAATGCTCTTTACGTAAAGACTAAGTTAATTACGTATGGCCTGGCTATGGCCCAGGGTTCCTGCAACCTTGATGGATGCAAAGTACGCACAACGGTGCGCATCCATTTCCCGAATTAAGCGTGGCGATTTCCTACCAAAGAGGGGAGATGCCGCTGAAATGGATAAAAGAAACGCACGCTTTCTCCGTAAAAGAGAGGAGGTGCTGCTGAAATTTCTGAAGAAGCTAAGAATAGCTCAAAAAGAACGTAGCAGGATACTCTGACATATAGCAGAGTGCTACCCAGTTCATGGTTTGCCTTCTACAACGTAGAAGGGTTCGTCGCACCACTGCCGGTAGAGCAGGGGAGGTGCTGACGAAATGGTCGGCAGAAGAGCTGCCGTAACCAATGGAACGGCATAATGATGTCCGTTGATGGAACGATGCCAGATCGGCTCGTATCCTTGTGCCTGCAAGGGCACCTTGCTCGTAAGGGCCGCTGAGCCGGAGTAGAGGTTGCGCCTTGGCTAGGTTTGGACTCGTTGCGTAAAAATACGCCGAGTAGCCGATCTATTTAGATCGAGTCATATGCATGCTCATTGAGAACGGTTACACAACCAGACTCGTAAGGGCCGAAGAGCCAGAGTGTGTTGTTTCCACCCAAAGAGGTGTGATGCTCGTGGTGGCCGAAGTGCCAAAGAGCGGTGTTCTGCATGCATATGAATAAGACTTAAGGTCGCACATACCCCGCGGTTGAAGATCGTGTTAGGGGTACCCCCTCAGTAATGACTGTGTTGGGGAAGACTGAATGGGGTCGGCTACATACTCCCGTAGTGCTGAAAGCACGGGCTGCCTAAATGACATGCAGATTCTGTCCAAGTAATTGTAAGACTGGCAGACCCCTTCAGGAATTATGCTCACTGTGGAATGACAGTGATGGTACAGCCTTGAGTGACATGTATTTTACTTTGGACCTGATAGAGTCCACGATGGCCTCAGTCACTCATGGGTTTTGGGGTCGTGGTTATCCTTAAGATCTAAGGATTGAACCCAACTACTGCAAGTAGAGGATGCATCCGAATATGGGCCTAGTAGGGTTCTCCCAGTTGAAACACACTGCCCTACTATGGATAGGGTCAACAGGCCTCTGAGGTATCTAAAATACATAGAATAATCAACCCCCAGAACGTCGCGTTGATGCCCGGACAATAGCTCTACCTGCGTACCAAAGGCGGGAGCGGTTAATTATCAAACAATGCACTAGTTCTAGGTACAGCGATGCTTTGAATGTATGAGTGGATGACGTGTTGAGTCAGTCCTGCATAACCTTTGTGAAGGTGTCATGTTCGGTATACTACTGGACCGACTGGGCAAAGACCCGTGTTGTATCCGCACGACTAAGCGAAGCTCGAGGAGTTGTCCTTAGATGCGTGGGATACGGATGTGCCAAGTATGAAGACTTGAGCTAGACATCACTTTGAGACCCGGAAGAGGTCATGGCTAAGTCATGGAGACTTAAGCGGCTATTCAAATCACAGCCTTGAAAAGGCTTGCTCTAAGTCATGAAGACTCGAGCGGATGTTCAACTCATAGCCCTGAGGAGGCTCTTGCGATATACGCTAAGTCTTGGAGGCTTGAGCGTCGTTATTGCGCATTGCGACCCTGAGTGGTCATTATCGTGCTTGAGTTGAATGGTTACATGATTGCATGCTTACCAGACCATCAGTGGTTCTGACCCCGTTTCATGGGGATTTCAGGTGTTGTACCTGCGTGGCGATATGCGGAGCAAGGCGGCATCGAGTTCCAGAGTTTCTCTAGACAGAGTTGTACTGCTTCCTTTTATTGAACCTATACTGCTTTTCCAAGCAGTGATGTTGTAATAAACAAGTGGTTTTCGATAAAATGGAACACTTTGGTGGTCAATGAGTTGCTTGGCCACATACCTGCAACGTGCTCGGGGTTTTCTAAAACTGACGACTCATTATCGTCTTATTCCGCTGCTAAAAGCTTTTCTAAGTTCCGCTGCAATGAAAAAAAAAAAAGAAATTCATGAAAATTTTAACTTAGCTTTGTTTTGGAAATCCGGGGCGTTACAGGTATACAACCCAACAATTTGAAGTTTACAAAATAAGAGTATAAGTCTCAAAACAGGGAATATATACCAACCAAAATCCCAAAACCTAAAACCACGAGGGACAGGATCTGCAGAGCAGGTGTGGTCCCCCAAGCCTCTACCATGTATCGTTGCATCAGCATTGCACCTGTTCATCACCTACATCCCCATAAAACGGGGTCAGGCCTCTTGCGAGGTGGTAAAGAAACAACCACAAATATATATATATATATATATATATCAATTCTGGCAAGGAATCATAAACAAGAACTAACAAGTGTGTGTGCCTATATTAGGTAAGTGAGAAAGTGACAAGTACTATTTGACAAAGTTGAAATAACAGTAGAACAAGCAACTAAAGCAGTAACTGACTCTAACAAGAGCTGAAACAAGCAAGTGACTAAAGTAACAGCTGAGCAAGTAAAGTAACTGAAGGGAAAACTATTGAACAAGTAAAGTAGCAACTATAGTAAGTCAGCTGATTGGTTAGTCTTTAAGTACTTCTAATTACTCCTTCGGGTACGCGAAAAAACCTCGCATTTTATGAGACATGCACCCGGTGTCTGTTATTCAAGTTCTAGTGTGGTAACCGGGAAAGCTACAAACCCAGTCAACCTCATGCGAGCAACACACAACTATGAGAAAACACTCGCATAGGCAAGGATTGCAATCCATACTACTACAGTAGTGAGGTCCTAAAAAGGTAACCTCGACCTCTCTGACTCTGAGTAACTGGAGGCCAAAGGACGCTACAGCTACTGTCAAAAACACGTGTCGTAGTAACGACAAGTCACTCAGGGTTGTACCATCCACCCTCTCCAAGGTGAACCGTTTTGTGAATGGGGTGAAGCAGGTTTATCTTTCTTAGGCTCATTTCAGTCATACCTCTCAACAAGGAATTTGCCTCGTGGTCCCCGTGGGGTACGCAAAATAAGGACTTGGCCTGCCCATTCACTTGCTCAGCCTCATGCGGCCAACAGAGCACTCTACTCGTGAAAGCAGTCACAACACCATATTATTTCTTTTCTAATTCACGGTATATTCACATAAGAGTCCATTCACAACACAAGGGCCACTGCCCAAGGACTCTAACTGAGCCCAAACCAAGTCATTTTCATTCATACCCTATGGTGTTCAAATTTCAGTCATTTCATTTCATGAAGTAAGTGCACCTTGTGAGCTTACCAATGCCTCAACAATGTACCAACCGAGGTTCGCACTACTCAGTGTCAGTGTCAGGATGTGCCACGTGAAAAGTGTAAAAGTACCACATGTTTACTAACTTTTGCACAAATATAAATAACAGAGGCATTGCATAAATTATTTCTGAGAGACAAGTAAACGTGCAAGCAAATACACATTCTCATGCATATGACATTTCAATAATTTCTATCATTCAAGAAGCTGTCTCTTCATCATTAACATTGGCACTTTGCAAAACCAGAAATTATTCTCGTAGAGAACTTATGATTTTGCATACTTCAGTGTTGCGATTGAATTTAACAATATTCCCATACGTATGGGAATTACATTCTTATTCTCAAGTGTTGAAACTGAGTTTAACCAAAATCCCATCTTATGGGAATAACATTGGCTTTTCCACGGTGTAGGCTGCCGCGCCCGCGGACCCGATACAACAATATGGCACCGTATTGTGATTCTAAAACAATGTAGTCTCTAAGTACATAGATTTATAATAATGTTTATCTTCTTACTTTACTTAGTCTGTCGAACATAAACCAAGATGTGAGGGTTTTCCTTACGCAGTACGACACACATACGTGTCGAAGGTGATTTCTGGTAATATCCATTTCTAATGGGGATTACATTGGCATTACCACAGTTCGGGGTGCCGTGCCCGCGGACCCAAAACAAACCATCTGACAAATCGAACATAGAACAACTCTAAGGAATCCATACTCATTTCGAAGTGTAAAAATTTCTGAGGAAAATACTTGGACGCGACACAAGAGTGTCACATGTCCATTTGGTCGCACCGGTGTACTCAATCTTGTGCATTAACCTATATACATGTATACATGTCTTACGAAGTTTACAGTTATCGGTGCTTTTATATATATATATATATGTATGTTTGCACACCTACTTAACGATGCCCAACACCTTATATGTGTGTGTACCCTTCTATATATATATAGTTATTTAACACATGCACTGACCCGTGGCATGTGCACAAAGGCCAACACCCTAACCGAAGTGGGAAAGGGTGCAGGGTAAACGAAACCCGAATCTGGACCCATTAAGGTCCAGCTAGAAATAGGTTTTGTGTGTTGGTCAAAAGAAGAACGACTCTGCATGTGTGACAGCCGATTGGATGGAGTCACGGGGCTGCAAGGGTGCCAACAAGAGGTTCGCACCTTCGCTTCCAAAGGGACTATTGCACAAACGTAGGTCTGGTCCTGTGGACCAGACAATTAAGTCCAGCATGAGATTCTGGACTGATTCTCTGCTGGGACCAGACCACTATGATCGAAGGTAGGAAGGTCGGCAAAAGGGGGTCTGGTCCACTGGACCAGACCACATATCCTCCTAAGTCACGAACAAAGGCCTGTGGTTCAAACCACAATAGCTGAGCAGAGTTGGGCGCCCGCCATGGGCCGGCCCCAACCTGCTAAAGCGCTTGGGTACCTGGTTGACCCAAGCGCCAAGGTCCGAATGGGACCAACGAACCACAAAAAAAATGAAAGGGGGCCGAAGGAGACCTGGTCACGCGTTGACCAAGTCCAGCACAAGTTACCACCCCAGTCCCAAACATGTTGGGACTGGGTTGGACCCAACACACCGGCTAAGACGAAAAGGAAAAAAAAAGAGTGTGGCTGTAGCGCACCCACTGCATGCTGACCTGCGCTACGCCGCGGCTCCACCAAGGCTAGGTGCATGCTGGATGAGCTCAGCTCTGTCTAGTGCACCCCAGTACGGTTGCTATGCCCACAAACTTACTGAAAACCTAGCAACAAAAACAAGAAAACATGGAATGCTAGAACTAACAGAAAAAAAAATTACATAGGAGAAGAAAAACTGAAATGCGAAAATGGAAAATCAACAAGGAAACGATTTTAAGTGGATGCAGCCATCTAACAATGTAACTCAAGATGAACTACTGAATAAAAATACATTTTTGCTAGCTAATCCACCTTTGGAGCATGCATGCATGGATGCGTTGCTCCATCGGTTTCATGTGTAACGAAACCTTGAACAAAATACGTTGAGTCTTCACCTTAAAACTTGGAAATGGAGGAAACAAGGTTGCAATCCTTCATGCCAAGAGGGGAGCTCCCACGGCTGGAGGAAGAGGGCAAGTGAGAAAGGGATTTTGGGAGAGAGAATGAGAGAGAGAGAGTGTGTGTTAGAAAAAAAAATCGCCCCTTAAGGGGGCTCGACTTTTCCAAGGGCTTTTAAAACATGGCTGGGTGAGATGGATGGCTAGGAATCACTCACCTTAGATGGAGGGCTGGGGTCGAACACGGTTTTCCACCGCCGCCCAGCCCTTCCAATGGTTGGAGAGGATTCAAAAAGGCTTTTAAAAATTTCTGGATTGCCATGGGGTTGCCGCCCCATGCATCCAATAGTGTTGGGTCAAGGCTAATGATGGCTTTTCCTTGGAAAAAACCCCTTGGGATTTCCCCTAAATCCCAAGGCAACCCATCATACAAGGCTCCACGCCAAACCCAAGAGGGAATGGTGCCCTCCTCAAGCCAAAAACGTCTACTTTTACTTTTTTAATGACATGACCATTTTATTTTTGAATTACACAATTTTCTTTTTTAAATAATTTGGGTAGGGCTAATCGTGGCCCTCCCTTTTTGAACTATTAAAGTCTTCTTACAATTATGCTACAAACCCAGCTGGTCAACATGACCAGCTGGTTCCATGGCCTTGTTCGTCCCAAGGCCATCCAAAGTGGACGAATCAGGCCTTGGTCGACCTTGACCAAGGGAAGAAAATGTATCTTACTTTATCGATTTCCATTTTTCAGTTAATTTCAAATGTTTTTCCATAATGCTTACTAATTTTATTTTATATTATCAATATAAATATCATCACACAGCTACTCAAGCAAAGAAATCTTCGTTTCATGCAAAATGGGTCTCATTTAGGCCCTCGCTAATTTTCTAAGCGATCTCCCGTAATTCACATGCACTGATAGGGTTTTTTTGTTGTTCAGACCTTAAATTTGGGGTAAGTCACCATAACCCTATTCCAAACTTACCCTAAAAGTTTCGAAAGTTAATTCGCTCTAGATTTACTGCAATTGCCTTTTTACGTAGAATTACGTGATTTAACTTGATTATCAAAATAAGCTAAATTACAAAAATTGCCAAATTAATAAAATTCCATTGTTCTCAACACAATTACATAATATTACATCAAAATAAATTGTGGTTCTTACATCCTCTCCTCCTTAAAAGGATTTCGTCCGTGAAATCACCCTTAGAAGGTTACAAAAAGTTCTGGATATGTCTCTCTCATGCTCGCTTCTGGTTCCCATGTGCATTCCTCTATGCCATGGTGTTGCCAATGTACCTTAACTAGCGGAATAGTCTTGCTACGCAAAACCTGATCTCATCGATTGACAATCTCGATAGGCCATTCCCTCAAAGTCAGATCTTCCTGCACGTCCACATCTTCATAACGAATGATGTGCGATGGGTCAGGAATGTACTTCCTGAGCATCGACACATGAAAAACATTATGAATGTGGGCATATTGTGGAGGTAACTCGACACGATATGCCACTTCACCAATCCTCGCCACAATCTCAAACGGTCCAACGTATCTCGGGCTCAACTTCCCTTTCTTATCGAAATAAAACACACTCTTCTTCGGCGAAACTCTGACAAAAAACATGTTACCAACTTCAAAAGACAACTCACGACGTCTCTTATCGGCATAATTCTTCTGTCTATCTTGCACTGCCTTCAAACGTTCTCGAATCTCCTGCACCTGCTGAGTGTAGTGCTGAAGAACAATCGGCGATTCGCTCGATCTATCGCTGATATCGTCCCAATAAGACGGTGATCGACAAGGTCTCCTATACAACGCTTCCTACGGGGCCATCTCGATACTAGCGTGGTAAACCAAACACAGGTGTGAATCTCATTCACCCTTCTAGTCAAGCATACAGGATCGCAACATATCTTCTAACGTCTGAATCGTTTGCTTGGATTGTCCATCTGTCTGGGGATGAAAGGTTGTACTGAACTTCAACTTCGTCCCCAAAGCAGACTGTAACTGACCCCACAGTCGCGATGTAAACCAAGCATCACGATCGAAAATGATCGATCTCGACACACCATGCAGTCGAACAATCTCTCTAATGTACAAGTCGGGTAGGCTCTCAAGAGATTGACTGGTCCTGATTGGCAAGAAATGGGCAGACTTGACTATCCAAATCGCATCATGCTTACGTCTCGTTTGTGGTAAACCTACTACAAAATCCATCGTAACGTCTTCGCACTTCCATTAAAGAATCTCGATCCTCTGCATGGAACCACCGGAATGCTGGTGTTCTGCCTTGACCTGCTGAAAAGTCAAACACCTCGAAACGTAAGTCGCTATCTCGCGCTTCATGCCATTCCACCAATACTTTCGCTGCAAGTCCTTAAACATCTTTGTTCCTCCTAGATGAATCGTATATCTCGACATATGTGCTTCATCAAGAATCTCTTTCTTCAACTCATGGTCGCTCGGAACCCAAAGACGATCTCTCATACTAATGTTGCCATCATCTTACACACTAAAGGAAGAATCTGCTTGCTCTGCCAAGGCTAGAAACTTACCATACTGGTTGTCAAGCTTCTGAGCCTCCACTATCCTTGGCAAAAATTCTGATTGGATGGTTAGACCAGACAATCTGATCGAACCACCTCCAACTGAAAAAGGTTTCCAGGCTACGAAATCCTCAATAAGCTTCTGGCTCCACATGAGACTAGCTAGAACACCACTCGATTTACGGCTAAGCGCATCTGCCACAACGTTTGCCTTACCAGGATGGTAAGACAATATGAAGTCGTAGTCCTTGATGAACTCGAGCCAACGTCGCTACCTCATGTTCAACTCCTAAGAGAACAAATATTTGAGGCTCTTGTGGTCTGAGAAGACCTCGAATGATTCTCCATACAAATAATGTCGCCACGATTTCAGAGCAAACACAACTGCTGCTAACTCCAAATCGTGCGTCGGGTAATTCCTCTCATGGGTCTTCAACTGTCTAGAAGCATAGGCAATCACCCGGCCGTGCTGCTGTGAACACCCCAAATTTTTCAAAATGTTGTAAATATCTCCTTTTTGCCCTTCTCTTCCATTCTTTGGGTAATTGAGTCAGTTCTAAATCTAAATTCCATTTTGTTTCTCAAATTTCGTTGAAATTAAATTCATTTTACATATCTGACTCAATTTCGGATCCGGATCTAGATCAAAATCCAAATCTGAGCTTCATTATCCAATTTTTTTAATCAATTTCTAAGAATTACCAGAATAACTTTTGAAAAGCTCAGACACTTCGTCCGGTATCCATTTGGATTCATCGAATTGTATTTCTCAATTCGAGGTTTAAAACTCGAATATTTTCTCGAAAACTTGGGTCCAAAACCCTTTCTTCTGAAGAAATTTCCCCGAAATGGTCTGAAATTCTCAGAAAAATACTTTTGTAAATATTTCTCAGAAAAATACAAAAAAAATTAGCGTTTAATCTTTGTTTTCATGTAAAAAAACTTAGATTCTGTTCCAAAAATACAAAAAATGGAAAAATCATGCAAAAAATGAAAGAAATTAGGAAAGACTACGTGATTTTCAAAGATTTTGCCGAAAAAACTCACCCTTAACCACCTTTTTAGAAAAATCTGAAAAGGAGGCCCCTTTTTGGAAAAATTGATTTTTAATGTTTAAGGGTCGAGTTAGGGTTTTGAAAACCCTAACTCGCCTTCCTCCCTAAACACCTGATCTCCCTCCATGGCCTCCATTGACCCCTCTTCGCAGAACCGCCTTCCTTATCCTCCGCCCTCGATCGCCATGGCCAGTGGCCTCCTCCGTTCATCTTCAACGGCCTCACAGGCCTTCCCCTCCAATCCCCTTCGTTCATCATCAACAACATCGCACACCTCCATGTGCGTTCCTCCTTCCCGAAGCCTCCATGGCCTCCATCCACCATCCGCCCTTCATCTGCAACAACCCTGCCCACCCCTCTTCCTGAACCCTCGATCACCAAACCGTCGCCCAACTCCCAGTTCCTCCCCTTTCTCTCTATAAAAAGGGCGCAAAAGGAGGAGAAAGGGGAGACCATTAACATTCACCAGGGGATGACTTTCATCATCCGTGGTCGACACCCATTCTTCATCTCACTGAATCGGATACACCCGCAGCAGTACAAAGGAGGGTCACCTTCACCCCTCCATCTCGGCTCCTCCTTCGACAATCGCTTCTCCACCCTTCAAGACTTGTTCTTCTCCCTTCTTATCCACCAAAGAGAGTTTTTCAACCCCAGCAACGAAAAGCAGAAGGTGAGGGATTCATCTTCTTCCATCTTCTTTCATATCATTTACCCCCTTTTTTTTTGTTTCATCGTATGCCTTCTGATTTTAAATAAACTTTCTCCCTTTATTTTGATCGGCTGAAGAAACTTTCATTTACCATTTTTATCCTCTGCATTTTTTTTTATATGTCGTAAGGCGGTATAGGTATGATCGACCTGCATATAGCAGGATTGATCTACCTCTCGCCACAGCAATCAGGATGCTTCATTCTAACATAATTTCCCCTTTCAGTTTCCCTCTTGTATCTTGCATATCGTTCCTTTTCTTTTATTATAATGAGATTTTTTTTTTTTGTTCCATGCTCCACTTGCATCTGGATCATCTTACATTATCAAATGCTCACCATCATTACATTCAATATAGGGTTCATACCTCATTCGCACGACATTTCTCTTGACTTCTGCCTCCTGTGGATATCCAAGTTATTACACGTTGTTAGCAAAACACAAACTCTTCTGTAGCTCTATTTCTTACTGTCGTGAGCATTTTGATTTAAGAATTAAGTTTGTAATTGATAGTTGGAACATTAGCTCATATATATACATAAACCTTCCCCTTAATGCTCGTATCCGAAATTCGTGGAGAAACAGCATATCGTCTCCAACTTCATCTCAGGGGATCAGCGGTGGTGTCAGCAGTGGTGTCATTAAACCAAACTCTATCGAGCCTATCCTTTGCTCTATTTTAAATAACTGCTCTGTACATTCTACCATTGTTTTTAGGGTGATTTATCATCTTGATTTCATTATAATCTTGTATAAGCACTAGTTGTTAAATTTTTACCATTTTCTTTACCCTGTCTAATATTTTTAACATCATTTTCTCTCATGTATAAATTCCACTATTCGTCATACAGGAGGAGCCTCGCAGTCTGTGGTGTTTTCCTTTGGGGATAGTAATGAGTTAATAACAGTGTCACATCCATCATATATTAAGTACTGTGGCTGAAGGTAGTATATAAATTTTCTGCATTGTAAAAGGGAAAAGAAAGAGGTAGGATTCAAATGGTTGTTGCTACACATTGTTAGCTATTTATAAATAATATTAATCTGCAGTTAGTTTCGATCCTTCATTAAGAGTGGTTTGTAGCTCTTCTTTCTTCTCCTATTCAAGACACTGCTAGGCATTTACTATGTATGGCGTGGAGGCTATTGAGCTCTCCCACCGGATGATGCACTCAGGGGCAAAGCCAGTATCACCTTCAGCATTGTTCTGTATACACCTAGTCACATGGATATGACATCAAAGGGGGAAATATCTGAGACATCGAAAGTGTTCTATTGAAATATCCGTGGAAGGTTATGACTGTATGATGAATTCTTATGGTCAGGCTGGTTTACCAAAACATGCATGGGAGAATTGGTTATATCCATCCATCCTGGGGATGAACGAAGCAAGTTAAAAAGAGGCAATACATGATGGCATTTCTGACTTTTCGTCCCAAGATTTTTTTTTTTTTACTGCTATTATGATAAAACAGGTATTGCTCCAGTTGCTTATCTTTGTGATATGTTTTTGTGCAGGTTTTATATCGCCTGAAATTTTATCACTAACCTTACATTTTTTTTTTCTCCTTTCTTCAATGTCCTCTTTCAATTTATTCACAGAAATTTCTTTATTAGTAGCATCCCATGGTGTTCACTAACATCGGCCTGCATCCCAGCATTAACCTGCATTTAGTTTTATCATCAGCATTCCATTTAATTGTCAATGCAACGTTTACAGCAATCTACAGATATAATGTTTGTAAGTATGTCCATTTGACGAATGCCCAGGTCCCTTGTATACCTGATCCACCAAGTATGTTTTGCCATTCGTGCTGTGAAATTTCAGCTGTAAGCATCATTCATCACCTAGTAGTTATCCTTCGTCAATGGATTTTCCTATACGTCATGTATGCCCTGCATATCATGTTAACCAAGAGTTCAGAAAGAATATGACAAATATTAAATAAGGTGGACAAAAAAAAAAATTTTAGCCCTGTTAGGTTGGAATCTGTCTAAATAAAGGAGTTCACTCTAGATTTTCCTGCAAGCATATCTTGTGGGCCCAGGGCGAGAAATTGATCAGGAGCTCTGGAGCTTTGTGATGGACTAGATACAAGGTGAGTGACTAAAATTGGAAGGTCACTTGTCATTCTCGAAAAAGGGGCGATTGTCATCGGTCTCTACTGTTTAAACGATTAGAGAGCTCATTGCAAAGATCTTTTGTTATAGATTATCAGTGATATATCATAATTTCTATTAACAATGTAGATTTTGCACAAGGGGATTCAATTTTTTTTTTTTCTTTCAGTTGACATTCTGCTTTTTCTATAACTTTCCCACTCTACACACACACACTTCCATTGTTATAAACATTCCCTACAGAAATTTCATGTTCATATATTTTTTTTAATTACATCACCAGAAACTCATCTGTTAATACCTTGGATCCCATCTTGCTAAGGCCATTGAAAAACGACATCTGACTGGGTGAATATATATTCGTTGCAGGTTGTCAGTAAACTACGAACCATACCAGCTTACAACAGGTTTGAAATTTTCATTCCAGCATCCATCTTATCAATTGCTAGACTTAATATGAATTCCTGTTGTAAAACTTTGCTTAAATTTTCTTATGATTTGCTTAGAAGATGTTGGTTTTTCTACAAAATGTCTGTCATGAGATTTACTTGGGCCCGCCATACCACTGCTACATCAAGATTGAGTGTTGTATAAAGCTACTGAGTTCTTGCCTCAGTACAGGGAAAATGAATGTGAATAGTGGATTCGATTTGCTAAAGAATAGCAAAATCTGATTTAGTGGAAAAAATCATCATCATGTGCAATAGCATACCTCTAAAGTCCTAATATATCAGGTAGGATCATTTCAATATGGATGGTCGAGTTTGGTCTAAAATGTTGACTGAAAATATTTTGCCGGATCGGCTCAGATTGCCTTGATCCGCTTATTGTCAGATCACGCCTCTGCCTGTTGGTAAGACTGCCCAAGTGTATCGTGTCAGATTTTATGTTCATTGCCCATTGCGTATACAGTGGTTTTCGAGATTAGATGTTTGGTTCACCTTGCATAATATTTTCATACTAGGAACCGTATGTGTTTTGCTAAAATACCCTGCATAGTCATTTACACCTCCCTTCTCATATAGTTGCACCCTGCACCCTTTCTTACCTTTTTTTTTTTTTGCAAACCACTACAATCCCCTAGATTGCCATTTTTTTTATATGGCAGCCCAGTGGACTGTTGTAAAATCGCTCCCCTCCACCTGTCATCTTTGCTACATAGCAGTATGACAGGCTCCATATCCTGTCACCATATCTTGATCTTCATATTATATGCATTCAGTCACTGCATATATACAGGCAACATAGTTTCTATACCTAGTAGCATGTTGATAGTGGTGTGTCTACCCTTCATCACTATGCTCTTGCTATAGGATTCAGCAGCGTCCAGCCTTCTTTGCAACAGTATCCCTCATCCACTACATCAACAATAGGGTAATCAAGGTATATCGGTATTATGACAGATATGGTCAAATGGCCATAACTCAATATACTTGGTTAGTGACTTGATCTGTAAACCTTATTGGTGTCAGCATTATGTTCATGTGCATGAGGTGTCCAGGAATATAATTCAGCCCTATTCACAACAAATTTCAAGAACTATTGAAATACCTTGGGTGGGCATAAGGCATCTTCCTATTAGGCATGTACAATCATTTTTTTTTCTTTCTTCTTTTCCTTATAAACATTAAGGCTTAAGTGATTTTGGGAGCCTTTTCTCATTTAAATACCAGTATCATGAATAGACATGAGCATTTCAGCATTAACACCTATATGACATGGGCAATTTCTCTTCTCTTTTCATATTAACCAAGTGTTTTGCAGGTAATATGTGGAAAATGTCATTATTAGGAATTGTAAATCCATGTACTGTAATAATTAGATCTTTAATGAAAATTTGTATTTCCTGCTTTAGATAGAATGAATGAGCATTGTAAATATCATAAATTGCCTCTTTTCATGCTTTTTACCTTCATTTTCCAAAATCTCACAATGGTGAAACACGAATGGCACGTGCACCATTTCGTAAGAGGTAATAAATCCTAAGTTGATGATTTACATCAATGGCCATAGTCAGGATGTAAACAAGACTTAGTGTTTTTATCTTTTATAAAATAACACTGGATCCACACTGGATCCGTTTTCAAAATTCATCATCTTTTCCCTAAATATTTTCTTCTTTTATCAGAATTTAACTTAAAATTAACTCAAAATATATACCAATGGCCATAGTCAGGGTATATTGAGAGTTAATTTCATCTTAAAATTCTATAAAAGCACCAAATGTGTTTCATTCTTCACCTGAATTTAAATACAGATTATTATATAATACATTCAATGACCATAGTCAAGGATGTATTATATCTTCAATCTTTTTTTAATTCATTTAAAGAATGGAATAGCTTTTTAAAATCCAATTTCAAAAATTTAAATCCATTCATCATTTAGGATAAAATTGCATCATATTCTTAAATTTCTTTTTCATAAATCCAAGTAATTCTTTCCTTCATTTTCAGATCAAAATCCTATTCAAAAATTCAAATTCAAATCTATTTCTCAAAAGGATTCAAGAATTCAATTTCAAGGTCCCATTGGACTTTGAAACTTCAGAATCATCTTGTATTTCAAATTCCAAATTCTAAATCCAATTTAACTTTGAAATTCATTTGTATGTTCAAGATTCAAATTCTAAAATTCATTTTCCAAGTTCAATTTAAACTTGGAAGTTCCTGATTCATCTCCTAAATTTAACTCCAAATCCATTTTAGGATCCAGGGTTCAACACTTATATTGGATCTCAGACTTCTGATCCAAACTCCATGTTAGGATCCAGAATCCAATTCTATATTTGGATCTCAGACTTCAGATCCAAATCCATCTTAGGATCCAGAATCCAACTTCACATTGGATCTCGAAATTATAGATCCAAATCCATCTTAGGATCCAGAATCCAACTTTACATTGGATCTCAGACTTTAGATCCAAATCCATCTTAGGATCCAGAGTCCAACTCTACATTGGATCTCAGACTTCAGATCCAAATCCATCTTAGGGTTCAGAACCCAATTTTACATCAGATCTCAAATCCCAGATCTTAAATCCATCCAATTCCATTCCCAATTCTAGATTTCAAAATCCAAGTCTATTTCCAGATCTCACTTGAACTCCCCAAACCCATTTCTATTTTTAATACCATTTGATCTTCTCAGATCCATTTTTAAATTTCAAATTCAATATCACTTCCAAATTTCATCTTCCTTTCCTAAATTTAAGATCAAATTCAAAGTCCATTTCCGACTTTGAAACTTCACTTCCTTTCATTTCAAAACTTCAAAACATGCTTTCTCAGAATCAAGATTTATCCTTTCAAACTCTGGTTTATTCTTCCAAAGACTTAGAACTTCTCTGATCTATCTCAAGTGCTAAGGTTAGATTCAGTCATTCCAAGTTCATCTCAGAAAACTTGGAAATTTTCAAAAAAACATCTTTTAAAAGGAGCATACAATCTTTGCATTGCACAAGTATGATTCTTTGTGCATTTAGAGTTAGAATAAATTCTTAGATTATATTTAGGCAAAGCAAAAGGCATAGATTCGATCCTTGGTTCGATTACCTCTGGTAAAGGCGCCAGGAACGGTCGAACTTCGTACCGATGAGCGAATCCCGTCTCTCCATTTTTCCCGCAAATATTTTCAAAAACGGAGGCGAGTAATTTTCTAAATATTTTTCAAATCAAGGTCAAGTGAAAACCCGCAAAAGAGTTCCTCTTTTCTCTTTCTTTCTTTTTTTCTTCTCTTCTCTCTTTCTTTTCTTTCTTTTGTTCTTCTCCCTTCAAAAAGGAGGAGAATGGAGGTCAGAAAAGAGAAAGAGAAGGAAGAGAGAGAAACCGACGAAAGAGGAAAAATTTTGCGATGATCACAGTTTTGGCGACCGTGATGGGACCCGTCTTCGTCCGTTCGAATTTATGCCTTTACTTTGCTTTTATATAATCTAAAGTCTTTATTCTAACATATGTCAGCTACATTTCCATGCAAACCTTAGGAGCCTAGACTCTGTCCTAAGCTGACATTATTGCATATAGGATCTAAGTATGGTTTGGTAGGACCATATTAAGGAGATTATCCATGTTCACATTAGACTTAGGTCTTAAATACAACTCTCCTCAATTTTTAGGGATTGAATGCAAACAATGTATGCAAGTGTATGCTTCTTCTCACTTAAAATCTATCTCTTTAGGACTTGCATTAGAGCTGTAAGACCCGCAATTTTTCAGAAAATATCTGAATAAAATTCATGAGGCATTTACCGGTAAAAATGGCATTTTTCTCAGAATGCGAAACGAATCAATTCCTGCGAGCCAGTTACACTTAGGATATTCGTCGAATCGCGAATATATGCTCAAACACTCTGGAAGCCATAACTTCCTATCTGAACAAAATCAAAGGATTCCTGCGAGCCAACTTTCTTAGTGGCATCAATACGAAGATAATGGCGTACTCAGAATTTTTCGGAAAAAAAATCACCGAAAACCCGAAATTCTTGCGGGACCCACAGAAATATGGGTGGGACCCACAGAAATATTTCTCAGAAAATATTCTAGAAGATTCTAGAATATTCCAGCACCTTCCAGCACCTTCCAGAGCCTTCCAGCTCCTTCCAGCACCTTCCATGGAAGGGATTTCTGAAAAGCCAAGGGGTAAAGAGGGGATTCTGAAACTTGGGGCCCAAGTTTCAGAACTTATAAATAGAGGAACCCCCCTCCTTTAGAAAATCGCCAACCCCTCTCTCTCTCCTCCTTTTCCAAACCTCCCCTACCTAGCCTAGCCCACCTGACCTGGTCTGAGCCTGCCTGACTTAGCCTGAGCCTGCTTGACCTGGTCTGAGCCTGCCTGACTTAGCCTGAGCCTGCTTGACCTGGTCTGAGCCTGCCTGACCTGGTCCTAACCCACCTGACCTAGGTCTGAACCTACTTGACCTAAGTCTGAACCCAGTTGACTTGACTTGAACCTGGTTTGGTTCAAAGTCAAAGTCCAAGTCCTTTTTCGTCCGAAGTTCGAAGTTGATCCTTTTTCGAAGTCGAGCCTCGTTCGAAGCGTTTGAAGCAATCGAAGTCGTTTCTTCCTCAAATTGAAGTAAGTTCGCTTCATTAAACCATCTCTCTCAAGTATTTGATTGTTTGTATATAGCATATACTTTCTGAAGTAGTATCTTGCTTTAGTTCTTGGTTGAGCCCTCTAGAACGCTTCGGTGTTCACGCGCTCGCCTCGTAACTATCGTCGGATATATATGTTCGAATACGCAGTATATGCGTTCTTCAAAATAGTATCTCACCCTAGTTCTTGGTTGAGCCCTCTAGGACACTTCGGTGTTCACTCGCTCGCCTCGTAACTATCGTTGGATACAGATCTAGGTGTATATCTGCTGATACTGCCGACGCGTCTTATATCGCACAGGCCATGTAATTTACCTTTGCCGTCGCGTCGTATGATGCCAAGGCTCCTGCTTTCTGCAATTTACGATTACTGCACTTCCGATTATGTATTTACCTACGTCGTCGCGTCGAACGATGCCAAGGCTCCTGCTTTCTGCAATGTATTTACTTACGCCGTCGCGTCGAACGATGCCAAGGCTTCTGCTTTGTTATATATGTAGAATATTTCGTTCAGTTACACACCCTGAACAATAGTATATGCATTTCCTTTACGCCGCCGCTGTATAAAGCACAGGCTTCTGCTTATATTACATATATGGCGCGTAAGTGAGCGTTCAAATGGAGATCAACTCCAAAATCGCCCATGCGATTCCCTTACCGCTCCTCGTACAAGATTCTGCTTGACGAATGAAGTCCCTATTGGAAAGGCTTCGCCTTTTGGCAAAATGCTCTTTACGTAAAGACTAAATCAATTACGTATGGCCTGGCTATGGCCCAAGGTTCCTGCAACCTTGATGGATGCAAAGTACGCACAACGGTGCGCATCCATTTCCCGAGTTAAGCGTAGCGATTTCCCACCAAAGAGGGGAGATGATGCTGAAACGGATAAAAGAAACGCACGCTTTCTCCGTAAAAGAGAGGAAGTGCTGCTGAAATTCCTGAAGGAGCTAAGAATGGCTCAGAAAGAACGTAGCAGAAGTGCTACCCAGTTATGGAACGCCTTCTACAATGTAGAAAGGTTCGTCGCACCACTGCCGGTAGAGCAGAGAAGGTGTTGACAGAATGGTTGGCAGAAGAGCTGCCAAAACCAGTTAAGTGGCACAATGATGTCCTTTGTTGGAACGATGTCAAAATGACTCGTCTCCCTGACACCTGCAAGGGCATCATACTTGTAAGAGCCATTGCGCCAAAGTAGTGGTAGCGCCTTGACAAGGTCCTGAGCTCGTTGCGTAAAAATACGCCGAGTAGCCGATCCGTAGAGATCGAGTCATGTGCATGCTCATTAAGAACTATCAGACAACCAGACTCGTAAGAGTCGCTGAGCCGGAGTGTGTTGTTTCCACCGAAAGAGGTGAAGTGCTCGTCAAGGCCGAAGTGCCGAGAGCAGAGTTAAGCATGCATATGAATAAAACCTTTGTTCCACGGTGAAAACCGTGTGGTTGATTGGGGTCGGGTACATACTTCTCAAAGGCTGCCCTATAGGCATGCAATGTTCGTCAAGTAATTGTAAGACCGGCAGGCCCCTTTCAGAATTTCTCACCGAGGAAGACGGTGATGGCGCAACCTTGAGTGACATATATTTCACCCGAACCTGATAGAGTTCATTGATGGTCTTCGTCACTCAGAGGTATGGAGGTCGTGGTTATCCTTAAATATCTAAGGATTGAACCCAACTACTGCAGTAGCAGAATGCATTCGGATACCTAGTAAAGATCTCTTCCGGTATGCTGTACCGTCCTACTAGGGGGATGGGGTCAACAGGCCTCTGGGGTATCTAAAATACATAGAATAATCAACCCCCAGATCGTCGCGTTGTCGCCCAGATATGAGTTCCCTAAGCCCAGGGGGAGGTGCAATTATCGAAACAAAGCATTAGCTTAGGTACACCGCTACTTTGAATGTATGAGTGGATGACGTTGTTGAGTCAGTCCTGCATAACCTTTGTGAAGGTGTCATGGTCGGTATACTACTGGACCGATTGGGAAAGAACCCCATTGATATCCGTACGACTAAGTGAAGCTCGGAGAGCTGTCCTTAGATTCGTAGGATACGGATGTGCCAAGCATAAAGGCTTGAGCTAGACATCTATTCGTGACTCTGAGGAAGTCAAGGCTAAGTCGTAGAGACTTAAGAGGTTATTCTAACTCACAGCCCTGAAGATGCTTATGCGAAGTCATGACGACTTGCGTGGATGTTCAACTCATAGCCCTGATGAGGCTTTTGCGATATACGCTAAGTCATGGAGGCTTGAGCGTCGTATTACGAACTGCGACCGTGAGTGGTCTATGCATTTACTTGAGTTGAATAGATAGGTGTTTGCCTACTTACCAGACCATCAGTGGTTCTGACCCCGTTTTATGGGGATTTCAGATGTTGAACCTGCGTGGCGATATGCGGAGCAAGGCGGCATCGAGTTCCAGGGTTTCTCTAGACAGAGTTGTACTGCTTCCTTTTTATTGAACCTTCACTGCTTTTCTAAGCAGTAGTGTTGTAATAAACATGTGCTTTCGATAAAATGGAACACTTTGGTGGTCAATGAGTTGCTTGACCACATACCTGCAACGTGCTCATAGTTTTCTAAAACCGACGACTCATTATCGTCTTATTCCGCTGCTAAAAGCTTTTCTAAGTTCCGCTGCAAAGAAAAAAAAAAGAAATCCATGAAAATTTTAACTTAGCTTTGTTTTGAAAATCCGGGGCGTTACAGAATTGGTATCAGAGCAAGAGTCAGAGAAACCTAGTTCGAGATCCGTCTTGTCCACCATATCGCACTGTAAGTATATTTTGTACTTCTTGTTCTGATCTGGGTGCATCTTTGTATAGATGGCAACTCACGACTCCCAAGGATACTGCTATCGTTGCGGAATCATGCACGATGAGTGGGTATGCCCATATGAAGTCCAAGACTGTCAATATTGTGGCGAAGAAGGGCATTCCGTCAACGAATGCCAAATGAAGCATACCGCCGATATGGGTCGGCGGGGATCGCTTGGTCTTAGGGATGAGACCTCGCATGTTAGTGGGCCACATTACTCCAGTAGAAGGAGTAGCCGTACTCCAGCAACTTCTGATGAACTACCGTCTCTGGTAGGATTTGACTTGAACTTCCTTGAGGGATTTGGTCAATCGCAAGGCTATCAACAAGCATCATGTACGCCTAGCTTGCACAGTTGGGAGGAGGGATGCAACAACTCCTTCTATAATCCCATTATGATTTCAGATTCCTCGAATCAAAGTACTATTATATGGGGGAACAGAGCGGCTACACCAACGCCGAGTCTGAATGGCCAGGAAGAGGGATACAACCTATATCATCCCGTTATGGTCTCGGATTCTCCAAGCCATGATGCCACTGAATGGGCAAGTGGACCGGCATCACTGATCTATCCACAAGAGTCGCTTGAGAGTGCGGAAGTGCCGCCCAAGCCAAAGCTAGTTGTGCCTGCACCAAGGCAATGTGGAAGTAAACGATACTTCGGGTTCTTTGGGTCAAGAAAGAAATCCAGTTCTTAGAAGAGACGGGTAGTGTTTTGGAGTCAATAGACTCATGTACCTAGTTTCTCAACGCCTAAAAATCTGCCAGTGCGGCATGACGTTTTGTTTAAGGCGATGCTTGTGCAAATGTGATGTATATTAAGTAAATAAAACTTTGCTTCGATATATACATTGTGAAACTAAAACATGTTGCTTGTATGTGGTAGATAAATGGCTCCTACGACGAGGAGAACCATACCAAGCGAGGAGTCCCATACTCAAGGATTTCTGCTGGAAACACTCAACAATTTGGTTACTGCCATTCGAGAAACAAGGCCAGAACCAGTCGCACCTCGAAGCGAAAACCTTGGTGGAATAACCTATGAAAAATTCCTCAAGCTCGATCCACCAGTCTTCGCTGGTAGAGCCAATCCTGAACTGGCAGAAAGTTGGGTCGAAGAGACCGAACGTGCCTTCCTGGTGCTGGGAGTACCAGAAGAAAAGAAGACCAACTTTGGCACGTACAGGCTGAAAGACAACGCACGAAAGTGGTGGGATACCACTAAGATTATCCAGTTCTCGGAAGTTGAAGTCATTCCTTGGACTGACTTCCGGAGAGCTTTCATGGATAATTACTTTCCATTACACTCCAGAAACAAGAAGAAGATGGAGTTTCTGGAATTGGAGCAGGGTGGCATGAATCTGATTGACTATACCACCAAATTTCAAAATCTTGAACGGTACTGCTCCCGGTTATTTGAGACCGACCAAGAAAGAGCCGACAAGTACATCAATGGACTGCGAGAAGGGCTAAGGTCACGGGTTATCACCAGCATGCCCCAAACATTTCAAACGGCTGTGGCAGCAGCTTCAAAAATACAAGTGGATTGGGAGCGATCAAAAGTGATCATAGCAAAAAGGCCCATAGTTGATGGTGGGAACAAGAAGAGAATGTTTCCAAGTGGCCAGGGTTCACGACAACCCTTTCAGAAGAAAAGGTTCCAAGGTGGGAACAACACTCAACAAGTTGTAAGGCCAAGGCAGAACATGGCTCCAAACAACCTGCAGTCCAACCCAAACTGCCCAAAATGCCATGTTAATCACGCAAGAGGACCATGTCCATGTGACACAGGTGGATGCTTCTACTGTGGCAAAATGGGCCACATTGCAAGACAGTGCAGGAAGAAGCTTGT
The DNA here is from genome assembly GCF_984573655.1 of Nuphar pumila. NCBI lineage: Eukaryota > Viridiplantae > Streptophyta > Magnoliopsida > Nymphaeales > Nymphaeaceae > Nuphar > Nuphar pumila. The sequence continues at coordinate 73,750,037 of NC_143259.1, read as the reverse complement.
TGATGAGCAGAGGAGGAATGCCGGATCTGCCGGACCCTCTCAACAAGTACCACAACGAACACAAGTCCAACGACCCCCACCTAGAGTAGAACAAAGGCCTGCTGCAGGTCGTGTATACGCTGTAACGACTGAACAAGTCGAAACCGGTGACCTCATTGAAGGCACCGTACCTGTTAATGGACATGCAGCTTACGTCTTGTTTGATTCTGGTGCTACTCATACGTTTATCTCTGACGATTTCACCGAACAACTCCACGCCTCGGTGCAACCGATTGATAAAATGATCGAAGTATATCACCCGTTGGGTTCACTCACCAAATGTATCCGGTGTGTGAAAAATTTGGATATTGAGATAGCAGGGCAACACTTGCCTACTGACGCCATCCTGATCGATATGATACAGTACGATGTCATTCTGAGAATGATTTGGTTGGCTCAGAATAATGCCAAGATTCTGTGCCGCGAGGGCAGAGTAATTCTATCTCGACCCGGATTGCCTAAGATGGAATACCGGTTATCCAAACCAGTTCCACAAAAAAGGCTCATATCAGCACTTAAGGTACAAAAATACCTTAGGAAGGGTTGTGTGGCCTTTCTGTTGAGTCTCTCGGTGGAAAAATCCAACGACCAACCCCTTGAGAGTTTGGAAGTAGTGCGGGAGTTTCCTGATCTGTTTCCTGAGGAATTGCCAGGACTTCCGCCACTTCGTGAGGTTGAATTTGGAATTCAATCCTTACCTGGAACAGCGCCGATATCCAAAGCCCCTTATCGTATGGCACCAGCTGAACTCAGTGAGTTGAAGTGTCAGTTGGAAGAACTGATGGAACAAGGGTTCATCCGACCAAGTATGTCACCATGGGGAGCCCCGGTACTATTTGTAAAGAAGAAGGATGGATCCCTTCGGTTATGCATCGATTATCGGATGCTTAACCAGGCAACCGTTAAAAATAAGTACCCGTTGCCTCGGATTGAGGACTTATTCGATCAGCTCAGAACAGCGAGAGTGTTCTCCAAGATCGACCTCAGGTCTGGATACCATTAGCTCAGAGTTAAGGAGGATATACCTAAGACTGCCTTCAGAACGAGATATGGCCATTATGAGTTCGTAGTAATGCCCTTCGGACTTACTAATGCGCCTGCTGTCTTTATGGACCTGATGAACCGAGTGTTCAAGCCATACTTAGACACTTTTGTCATCGTTTTCATTAATGACATTCTCGTGTATTCAGAGAATGAGGAACAACACAAGGAGCACTTGAGAATCGTCTTGAAAACCCTTCAAAATAATCAGTTATATGCCAAGTTTTCAAAATGTAAATTCTGGCTAGACAAAGTAATGTTCCTTGGCCATGTGATCTCAAAAGATGGAATCGCAGTAGATCCTGCGAAGGTCGAAGCTGTGATAGACTGGAAGCAGCCAGAAAATATCACTGAGGTCCGCAGCTTCCTTGGACTTGCCGGATATTATCGGAAGTTCATACAGGACTTCTCCCGAATCGCCGTATCGATGACAAAATTATTGAAAAAGGGAGTCAAGTTCGAATGGACTGACCAGTGTAAGGAGTGCTTTGAGGTTCTCAAACAGAGGCTTACCACTGCCCCTGTCCTTACCTTACCTGCTGGTCAGGGAGGCTTCGTTGCTTATACCGATGCCTCGGGAACAGGTCTGGGTTGTGTATTGATGCAGCATGGCAAAGTAATCGCCTATGCATCCCGTCAGTTAAGAATTCATGAGAAAAACTATCCAACCCACGATCTTGAGCTTGCCGCGGTAGTGTTCGCGCTTAAAATCTGGCGACACTACTTATATGGAGAGAAATTCGAGGTCATGTCGGACCATAAAAGCCTAAAATACCTCTTTTCTCAAAAAGAACTCAATATGCAGCAACGGCGATGGCTGGAATTCCTCAAAGACTATGAATTCACGCTATCCTATCACCCTAGAAAAGCGAATGTTGTAGCAGATGCCCTTAGTCGCAAGACTGTTGGCACTCTGGCCAGCCTCACCGGACAATGGAAGCTGATGGAGGATTTTGTCAGTTGGAAGCCATTCCTGGCTGACCCAGGAAAGATTCGATTGTCATGCCTGACAATCCATATCGAGATCCTCGATCACATTGTAGCCGAACAGTTCAAGGACCCCCAGTACTTAGAATTAAAAGCTCGTGCTGAAAGAGATGACACTTTCTTCCATTTAAAAGAAGATGGAGGAATATGGATGGAAGAAAGAATTTGGGTTCCAAATAACCCTGAGCTAAGACAGGAAGTACTCCAGGAGGCTCATAACAGCAAGTACACCATTCACCCTGGAGGTACAAAAATGTTTCGGGACTTACAGAGAAAGTACTGGTGGAGGGGTATGAAACGTGATGTGGCTACATTTGTCTCAAGGTGTTTAATCTGCCAGCAAGTAAAAATTGAGCATCAACGACCTGGTGGAAAAATGCAACGGATCGAGATTCCAGAATGGAAATGGGAGGGCATTACAATGGATTTCATCGTTGGATTGCCTCGGTCCAAGAGACAACACGATTCAATATGGGTGATCGTGGACAGACTCACCAAGTCTGCTCACTTCCTGCCAATCAACACTCGATACTCAACTGAACGATTGGCGGAGATCTACATTCGGGAAATCGTTAGACTCCATGGAGTGCCGATTTCGATCATATCCGATCGTGACCCGAAGTTCACCTCTCACTTTTGGGAGCAGCTTCAAAGAGCCCTGGGGACGAAACTCAAGTTCAGTACAGCATTCCATCCCCAAACAGATGGGCAATCATAACGAACCATACAGACTCTCGAAGATATGCTAAGAGCCTGTATGCTAGAATGGAGAGGTGATTGGGATTCCCACCTAGCGTTGGCTGAATTTGCTTATAATAATAGCCACCACGCTAGCATTGGGATGGCACCGTATGAAGCCTTGTACGGGCGACCCTGTAGATCACCAATCCATTGGGGTGAAGTGGGTGAGCGAACCTTGGACTCGCCCATAGTGTTGCAGCATTATACTGAGCAGGTCCACATGATCAGGAAGAAGCTACTGACTGCTCAGAGTCGACAGAAGAGCTACGCTGATCAGCGGCGTAGGGAACTCACTTTTGCGGTTGGAGATAAGGTTTTTATCAAGGTATCCCCAACCAAGAGTGTGTTTCGTTTCGGAAAGAAGGAGAAGCTCAGCCCCAGATTCGTTGGTCCCTTCGAGGTTTTGAGCCGGATAGGAGAGACCGCCTACAGAGTAGCATTGCCACCGCAGTATACACAGATATACAATGTATTTCATGTGTCAATGCTTAGAAAATACGTTCACGACCCTTCCCACGTCATCCAACATGAAGATATTGGCATCCAGGAGGATATGACGGTGGAAGAAAGGCCAGTAGAGATCATGGACCGACGGGAGCAAGTGCTAAGGACAAAGGTCATTCCACTTGTCAAAGTAAGATGGCAACATCACGGAGTCGATGATTGCACTTGGGAGCCCGAATCGGATATGCGGGATAAATATCCTGAACTCTTCACCTTGTACTCTTAGCTAAATTTCGCGGACGAAATTCCTTTAAGGGGGTAATGATGTAAGACCCGCAATTTTTCAGAAAATATCTGAATAAAATTCATGAGGCATTTACCGGTAAAAATGGCATTTTTCTCAGAATGCGAAACGAATCAATTCCTGCGAGCCAGTTACACTTAGGATATTCGTCGAATCGCGAATATATGCTCAAACACTCTGGAAGCCATAACTTCCTATCTGAACAAAATCAAAGGATTCCTGTGAGCCAACTTTCTTAGTGGCATCAATACGAAGATAATGGCGTACTCAGAATTTTTCGGAAAAAAAATCGCCGAAAACCCGAAATTCTTGCGGGACCCACAGAAATATGGGTGGGACCCACAGAAATATGGGTGGGACCCACAGAAATATTTCTCAGAAAATATTCTAGAAGATTCTAGAATATTCCAGCACCTTCCAGCACCTTCCAGAGCCTTCCAGCTCCTTCCAGCACCTTCCATGGAAGGGATTTCTGAAAAGCCAAGGGGTAAAGAGGGGATTCTGAAACTTGGGGCCCAAGTTTCAGAACCTATAAATAGAGGACCCCCCCTCCTTTAGAAAATCGCCAACCCCTCTCTCTCTCCTCCTTTTCCAAACCTCCCCTACCTAGCCTAGCCCACCTGAGCCCACCTGACCTGGTCTGAGCCTGCCTGACTTAGCCTGAGCCTGCTTGACCTGGTCTGAGCCTGCCTGACTTAGCCTGAGCCTGCTTGACCTGGTCTGAGCCTGCCTGACCTGGTCCTAACCCACCTGACCTAGGTCTGAACCTACTTGACCTAAGTCTGAACCCAGTTGACTTGACTTGAACCTGGTTTGGTTCAAAGTCAAAGTCCAAGTCCTTTTTCGTCCGAAGTTCGAAGTTGATCCTTTTTCGAAGTCGAGCCTCGTTCGAAGCGTTTGAAGCAATCGGAGTCGTTTCTTCCTCAAATTGAAGTAAGTTCGCTTCATTAAACCATCTCTTTCAAGTATTTGATTGTTTGTATATAGCATATACTTTCTGAAGTAGTATCTTGCTTTAGTTCTTGGTTGAGCCCTCTAGAACGCTTCGGTGTTCACGCGCTCGCCTCGTAACTATTGTCGGATATATATGTTCGAATACGCAGTATATGCGTTCTTCAAAATAGTATCTCACCCTAGTTCCTGGTTGAGCCCTCTAGGACACTTCGGTGTTCACTCGCTCGCCTCGTAACTATCGTTGGATACAGATCTAGGTGTATATCTGCTGATACTGCCGACGCGTCTTATATCGCACAGGCCATGTAATTTACCTTTGCCGTCGCGTCGTATGATGCCAAGGCTCCTGCTTTCTGCAATTTACGATTACTGCACTTTCGATTATGCATTTACTTACGCCGTTGCGTCGAACGATGCCAAGGCTCCTGCTTTCTGCAATGTATTTACTTACGCCGTCGCGTCGAACGATGCCAAGGCTTCTGCTTTGTTATATATGTAGAATATTTTGTTCAGTTACACACCCTGAACAATAGTATATGCATTTCCTTTACGCCGCCGCTGTATAAAGCACAGGCTTCTGCTTATATTACATATATGGCGCGTAAGTGAGCATTCAAATGGAGATCAACTCCAAAATCGCCCATGCGATTCCCTTACCGCTCCTCGTACAAGATTCTGCTTGACGAATGAAGCCCCTATTGGAAAGGCTTCGCCTTTTGGCAAAATGCTCTTTACGTAAAGACTAAATCAATTACGTATGGCCTGGCTATGGCCCAAGGTTCCTGCAACCTTGATGGATGCAAAGTACGCACAACGGTGCGCATTCATTTTCCGAGTTAAGCGTAGCGATTTCCCACCAAAGAGGGGAGATGCCGCTGAAACGGATAAAAGAAACGCACGCTTTCTCCGTAAAAGAGAGGAAGTGCTGCTGAAATTCCTGAAGGAGCTAAGAATGGCTCAGAAAGAACGTAGCAGAAGTGCTACCCAGTTATGGAACGCCTTCTACAATGTAGAAAGGTTCGTCGCACCACTGCCGGTAGAGCAGAGAAGGTGTTGACAGAATGGTTGGCAGAAGAGCTGCCAAAACCAGTTAAGTGGCACAATGATGTCCTTTGTTGGAACGATGTCAGAATGACTCGTCTACCTGACACCTGCAAGGGCATCATACTTGTAAGAGCCGTTGCGCCAAAGTAGTGGTAGCGCCTTGACAAGGTCCTGAGCTCGTTGCGTAAAAATACGCCGAGTAGCCGATCCGTAGAGATCGAGTCATGTGCATGCTCATTAAGAACTATCAGACAACCAGACTCGTAAGAGCCGCTGAGCCGGAGTGTGTTGTTTCCACCGAAAGAGGTGAAGTGCTCGTCAAGGCCGAAGTGCCGAGAGTAGAGTTAAGCATGCATATGAATAAAACCTTTGTTCCACGGTGAAAACCGTGTGGTTGATTGGGGTCGGGTACATACTTCTCAAAGGCTGCCCTATAGGCATGCAATGTTCGTCAAGTAATTGTAAGACCGGCAGGCCCCTTTCAGAATTTCTCACCGAGGAAGACGGTGATGGCGCAACCTTGAGTGACATATATTTCACCCGAACCTGATAGAGTTCATTGATGGCCTTCGTCACTCAGAGTTATGGAGGTCGTGGTTATCCTTAAATATCTAAGGATTGAACCCAACTACTGCAGTAGCAGAATGCATTCGGATACCTAGTAAGGATCTCTTCCGGTATGCTGTACCGTCCTACTAGGGGGATGGGGTCAACAGGCCTCTGGGGTATCTAAAATACATAGAATAATCAACCCCCAGATCGTCGCGTTGTCGCCCAGATATGAGTCCTCTAAGCCCAGGGGGAGGTGCAATTATCGAAACAAAGCATTAGCTTAGGTACACCGCTACTTTGAATGTATGAGTGGATGACGTTGTTGAGTCAGTCCTGCATAACCTTTGTGAAGGTGTCATGGTCGGTATACTACTGGACCGATTGGGAAAGAACCCCATTGATATCCGTACGACTAAGTGAAGCTCGGAGAGCTGTCCTTAGATTCGTAGGATACGGATGTGCCAAGCATAAAGGCTTGAGCTAGACATCCATTCGTGACTCTGAGGAAGTCAAGGCTAAGTCGTAGAGACTTAAGAGGTTATTCTAACTCACAGCCCTGAAGAGGCTTATGCGAAGTCATGACGACTTGCGTGGATGTTCAACTCATAGCCCTGATGAGGCTTTTGCGATATACGCTAAGTCATGGAGGCTTGAGCGTCGTATTAGGAACTGCGACCGTGAGTGGTCTATGCATTTACTTGAGTTGAATAGATAGGTGTTTGCCTACTTACCAGACCATCAGTGGTTCTGACCCCGTTTTATGGGGATTTCAGGTGTTGAACCTGCGTGGCGATATGCGGAGCAAGGCGGCATCGAGTTCCAGGGTTTCTCTAGACAGAGTTGTACTGCTTCCTTTTTATTGAACCTTCACTGCTTTTCTAAGCAGTAGTGTTGTAATAAACATGTGCTTTCGATAAAATGGAACACTTTGGTGGTCAATGAGTTGCTTGGCCACATACCTGCAACGTGCTCGGAGTTTTCTAAAACCGACGACTCATTATCGTCTTATTCCGCTGCTAAAAGCTTTTCTAAGTTCCGCTGCAAAGAAAAAAAAAAAAAAAAAAAAATCCATGAAAATTTTAACTTTGCTTTGTTTTGAAAATCCGGGGCGTTACAAGAGCCTTCTGATTTTATTGCATGTTGATCATATTTTGAAAACATCCCTACCTATATTGTCCCGGTCTTCATGTTGCTGGGTTGTCTCACTGAACCATAGTTCGGGAGAGAGCCTCACAACTGGACCACTTATTTTGGGTTCGCGCCCCCCTACCACGTACCTAAGGGCCATACTCCGAGGTATATCGGTAGGTGCTCAAGGATGTTGGGAAGCCCTTACCTTAGAACCGGAGAAATATCTTATATGCCACGTACTTCGAGCTTCGGCTTGAGTATATCGGCATACCTTGATTGGAATCAGATGATCTGAACCATAGAGTTAGGATTAAGGTCCTACAAGCTATTTTAAATATTGCATATAGAGTCAGCCTTTAGGGAGTGCTGTGTGCGCATCCTTGTTTGTGCAACTATGATTGTGTAATTTTTTATTGTATTCTCCTATATATGTCGAACTTTTTTTCAAAACCCTGGGTGTATACTATTCAAAATTTTCCTCTATTTTTCAAAAACACCAGGTGTATATTTTTCCTTTACCTACATTCTTTTCTCTTTTTTTTTGTCAAAAATTTTCTTAAAAGCCCTGGAAAGTCTTTTCCTAAGCCCCTTGGTCTTTCAAAAATTTCCAGGAGTTGCGTCTATCCTCTTCTTTCATCAAAATCTGTCTGTAAGTCCTGCATTCTATCTGATTCTCTTACTCTTTTTACAACAGTATCACTCCGATGGCATCCGAATCTCCCGATGCTATCTTTCCTTGAGATCATGTCTTCTATCAGATAAGGGATGGAACCCCAGATCATCGGGTCATCCAGTCTCGTACCTTCTTTCCTCGGTGGTACTATTCTTGGTTCACCGCCTTCTCGCGTATGTTCCCAGACCACTTGGATGATTGTGGATTGGAGATGGCATCGGCAGTTGGCAAGCAAACCATCAACAGCAGTCTGATTCAAGCTATGGCAGAGCGGTGGAATCCGCGTACCTACATGTTTTGGTTTCCGTGGGGAGAGATGACTTTGCTAATGGATGAGTTCAGTGATATCATGGGATTGTCAGAACCAGCTGGTCAGCCAGATGATCCAGTCGAGCAGCAATTCTTGATCAATGTCAAAGGGGTAGATGTTCGAGAAGCATTGGTCAGAACTACATGGAGAAGATCCTGGCCTCTCACAGAGATCAACGGAAGTCAGTTCATCGATCTGTTCGAACTCTACAACAAGTATGGAGCTTATGAAGAAGTCAATACCTTGTCCCGGGCTGCAAAGGAAAGAATTCAGCACGCCATGGTCCTATGCACAGTGGGGCTGGCGTTCTTTCAGGATGGTCAGAATTTCATCGATGTCAGAGTCGCCCAACTCTTTCGAAGATGGGAAGCAAGCAGACCCGTCAGCTTTCAGTATCCATGGCAGCTCTAGCCTTTCTCTACAGAGGTTTAGCTCGCTTCGCCCTCGGAGAAACCATTTTGGTAGAAGGATGCACGTATGCCTTGTAGTCATGGTTCCTGCGACATGTACTGTCAAAAGCCAGTTCTTTCAGATTCAGCAACAAACAGCCGAAGTCAGCCATTCAGTGTCGAACTTTGATCGAGAAGCTGCATCAGGAGGAAATCGTTTCGGATTTCTTCGACAGAAGAGAGACCGTTCCTCGGTACACCTATGCTCGTGACAAGCGCTACAAACTGCTCGGCCCTTTCTTCTGCGTAGACTATCAGCCGGAGAGGTGTCTTCGACAGTTTTCGCAGCGGCAGGTTCGTGTCAACACTCGCTTCCCGACAGGCCGCATGCCAGAGTTCGATCTACGGTCGGATCAGTGGTCTGGAGCATACCATGTCGCCAAATACACTTGGGACTCTTTCATTCCTTTGTCTATATTTCCCGGTCCTAATGTATCATCAGAATATCGAGAATGGTGGCAAACTGTCTGCCCACCTCCCCTTTGTATTTAAATTTTGTCATTAATAAAAATGCAAACTGTTATTCTGATAAAAAGCTTTTATGGCCAAAAATCTTATATTGTTTCATGTAGTTACGAATTCATCCCCAGTCTTGAGACCCATTTTTTGTATATTCTTTCTTCGATTATCTCTCGTCATAATAGACGACCTCGCCTAGGTCATAAGGCACATTTTGTTGCCACAAAAGGTGACACAATCATTGCAAAAATTTGTGGTAACCCAATCCCTGGTGATGGGATAACTTATCTAAATTGTCTATCAATTCCTTCTTTCATGTCTTTTCCTAAAAAAATTGCATTTTCAAAAAAATTTCCTTCAAACCCTAACCATTCCTTTCGCCTTCATAGGAAATCACTAGCATTGGCAAAATGGTTTTAACGAGGGCAAGAAAAGAAACAGCTCCTCGACACAGCGACAGCGAGGCCGAAGGGATGGATTCTCCCAAATCAGTCAGGGGACAGAATCAAGCAGATGATATAGATCCTGCCATGTATAATCTGTTCAAAAGAATGATGACTAAAATCATGTCCGAGCAGGTCGAGGCCAGTCAGAAAGAAGTTGCTCCAAAAAGCAAGCCAAAGAAAAAGGCTGTAAAGAAACCAGTCAGGATTGTTAGAAAGAAAGTATAGCTCGACACCACTTCTGAAGAAACAGAATCAGCTGAAGAATCGAAAGAGGAAGAGCAATATGTTTATCATCAGAATCCTCCACCGCAGTTTATAAAGACCGCTGCAGAGCCCGAATCAATCAACAAGCCCGTTCTGGTTAATGATCCGATGCAAGAACAGATGAAAGAAATGAATAGGGCCATCAAGGATATCCAGGCCAAGAGCAAGGGAAAACAAACCTATTCTGGTGAAGATTTTTATCATGGCCTCGACGGGGATGACAATCTGGAAAATCTCCCTCGCAAGTTCCTTAAATTCGATGGAAGTAGCAACCCTAAAGCTCATTTGGCCACCTTTTATGCCGAATGCGGCCGTTTTAGGAAAGACAATTGGGCGTTATTCATATGCTTTTCTCGCAACCTAGAAGGGGTAGCAGATAGGTGGTATGCAGACCACATTAATCCTATCGAACTACGAGAGTTCGATAAAGTTGTCAACTTGTTCATTGAGCGCTTCATGTTTAATGTTGAAGCCTCACCAACCCTCAATCATCTGTACAATTTAAAACAGATGGAGAATGAGAAAGCCAGCGAATTTATCCACAAGTGGAGAAGCACCTGTAACAGAATGAAAGTTCCCATCCCAAAGAAGCATGCCCTGCAAATCATTCTGAATAATTTTGCCCAGCCTCTGAGGAACCTCATTTCTACATCGCCTGCTAAGTCATTCATCAAACTGATTGAGAGAGCCGAGTGGCTCGAGACCGGCCTGGATAATGGCCTGTATGAGGGTTACCCTTTCGTCCGAGGAAACCCTGAGCAGAAGAAAAAGGCTTATGCTGCTTATTCCACAGATTTTTCGGACAACAGCGGTAGCTCTGGCAAAAAGAAAAGCAAGAAGAATCGCAGCAAGAACTCGGGGCATCCCAGGGCCGAAAGGACAAACTCGGTAGCCTAGAAAGGGAAATTTGTTAAGCCACAGCCCGCCCAACCAGTGCCCCAGCCAGAAGTAAAGCAACCAGAAAAGCCGAAGCACGAAGGTTGGAGTTATGATCGGGAATTTTCAGCTTTAGAGCAGTCCCGCAAAGACATCTTAGAATATATGATGTCGAAAGGAATGATCAAACTTCCCAAGGTGGCAGATCCCCCCGTTGCTATGGGAAAATGGACAGATAAATTCTGCAAGTTTCACCAGACTGTGGGACATGACACAGAGCACTGTTTTGTCCTAAAAAACATCATCCAGGATTGCATCGACAAGAACATGTTAATAGAGGATGAAGAAGAACAACCAGAAATCTTGTCCAAACCATTCCCCAAGCATTCAGTCTCAGTCATCACAGAGCAAAAATTTTCTCTGCAAGGTAGCATTCGACCATGTTCCGGACAGGACATTCAGGATCAACATTAGGTCCTAGTCCTTCGCCAAGCACAGTCTTCTGCCAAGAGGGCGGATGTCACTGCATTTTCCAGCAAACCAACAAAGGCAACGGCAGAAATTGCCAAGATAGTCCCGAGAATCCTGAAGCGCTTTATCAAGGCAGCTTTGAAGAAGGAAGAAGCTTCAGGGTCAATCCAGAAACCAATCACTGCTTTGTCCAACGTTTCCATCCTGGACCTGACCCACGCTTCCCCAGAACACCAGCAAGTGCTAGAAGATCTACTTAGAAAGATCAAAGTCAAGCTTAGCACGACTCCGCAAGATATGGCTCAGATCGTCAATCAGGCCATGACAAATGCACCGATCACTTTCTATGATGAGGATTTGCCAAAGCCTCATTCGTTTCATAACAATGCCCTTTACATAGTGGTGCGAACCAGGGGCATGACAGTCCCGCATGTGCTCGTCGATGGAGGCAGCAGCCTCAATATCTGTTCAGAGATGACAGCCAAGGCATTGGGATTAAAAGAAGATGAATATACCCCGGATCCGATCACGATCTATGGTTTCGACAACCACGGGCAGACAGCCAAGGGGAAGATATTTCTCAAAATTTTTATCAACTATTCGGTGCATACGGTCCTGTTTCATGTAGTGAATGTGCCACCTACATATAATCTACTACTTGGGCGCACTTGGATCCACAACGCCAATGCGGTCCCATCAACCCTGCACCAGTGTATCAAGTGGTCGAAGGGAGGCATGATCACCACGGTCCTAGGAGAGGATCCAGAAGAACGACTCCCGCAGCTGATGATTCCCCGTCCTACTTTCACTGCCGACATCCCGAGGATCCAGGAAGCCGAAGAGATTGATCTGAGTGAAAGTCTGGATATGTTAAATTTGAAAGAAGTTCAGCCAACAGAAAATGTCACCGCAGTAGTTCAGTGGCAGGGACCTCGCTTCTTCAAGCTAGGAGGACGCCTCGATTACACTTCGTTCAAAGATCACCCGCTTTTTCCTCAGTTCTCAAAAACAAGGAAAGGATTTGATCTTCTAATGAAGCACGGTTACCAACCCTTCAGGGGTTTGGGCAGAAATGAGGACGACATTCTGGAGCCGATCGTCCCCGCTCAGCATGTCACCGGCACAGGCTTGGGTTTCACAGGTCAGTCATCAGGCAGAAAGACCATCTTCATCAAGGGAGCCCAGTGATGAAGACAATGCCAGTGTTTTCTGTTTTCTTTCCTTTCTGTCATCTTGTAAGGGCAAGATCCGCCCCAACTCCTTTCTTTTCTTCAAACGATCGCTTGTAAATATCAAAGTTTACTTCATCAATGAAAGGTTTGTTTTCTCTGTTTATCTTGGTGTACACAAATTCTCTACTTATATCCTTGTCTATGTTGTCATTCTTCGTTTCTGTACAAAAGGCTATTTTTTTTAAATAAAAATATCTTACCTCTTTTTCTCAAAAGGCCTTCTTTTCGCTTACAGGATTGCCAGAATCATGGCTCCTAAATCGTTCAAAAAGATCGTTATCAATACCAACCCTTTTCAAAATAAACCGGCCAGAATCTGCAAGGCAAAGACAGAGACAGAAGTCAGCAAAATGACAGAGCGGATTGAAGAGTTGGCAAAATTCGACTCAACAATTCAAGATTTGCCAGAGTTTGCCAGCATTTAGAAGCAGGATGAGCCATTGCCGTTAGTTCAAGATCCAACGGAGGATGTCAATATTGGTTCAGAAGACGATCCAAGAATCCTTAAAATTGGTTCCAGTCTAAGTTTAGATGAGAAGGAAAGGCTCATCTACTTCCTCAAACAACATCAGAAAGTCTTCGCTTGGACTTATGAGGATATGTCAGGCTTAGACTCCAAGTTAGTCGAGCATCGCCTTGTGTTGAAGCCGGATTGCAAACCGATCAAGCAGAAACTAAGAAAAATGGATCCTCGGGTAGCATCGCAAGTCAAAGAAGGACTTGAAGATTTGTTAAGAGCAGGGTTCATTCGGACCATTGAATATCCAGATTGGTTGGCGAACATCGTGGCGGTTCCCAAAAGGAATGGCAAAGTTCGGATTTGTATCGATTTCAGAGATTTGAACAAAGCCACCCCAAAGGATGATTATCCACTCCCCAACATCAATCTTCTGATTGATAGCACGGCAGGCCATGCCATGTTCTCCTTCATGGATGGATACTCGGGCTACAATCAAATCAAATTGGTCGCTCGTGACCAATCCAAAACTTCCTTCACCACGCCTTGGGGTACCTTTTGCTATACAGTCATGCCATTTGGACTCAAAAATGCCGGGGCAACCTATCAAAGGGCTATGGCAGTGATCTTTCATGATCAGATGCACAAAAACATGGATGCCTATGTGGATGACATCCTGGTCAAATCAAAAGAAGGAGAAGATAATCTTGATGCTCTTGGCCAAGTCTTTGAAAGACTTATCCTCTACAAGCTGAGGCTCAATCCACAGAAATGCGTCTTCGGAGTAGAGTCAGGCAAGCTGCTTGGCTACATGATCAGCAAGAAAGGCATAGAGGTGGATCCTGCCAAGGCAAAGGCGATCATTGATATGCTGCCTCCTACCAATCTTAAAGAGCTGCGAAGCCTTCAAGGTCGTATTCAGTCAATTCGGCGTTTTATCTCCAATTTGGCCATGAGATGCGAGCCCTTCAATCACTTGCTAAGAAAAGAAGTGAAATTTGAATGGGGATCAGAATGTCATCTCTCATTTGAGCGCATCAAGCAATACCTTCTCAATCCACCAGTTCTGAAGCCATCCGAACTTGAAAAGCCGCTGCTCTTGTATATTTCTGTCAACCACAATGCTTGTGGCGGATTTCTTGCGCAGTATGAGGAAGGCAGCCGGATAGAGCATGCCATCTACTACATCAGCAAAACTTTCAGCGATTACGAGAAGAGATATTCTCAGATGGAAAAGACATGCCTAGCCTTAGTGTGGATGTGTCAGAAGCTGAGACATTATCTAATGGCATCAGAGATCAAAATTTTGTCAAGACTTAACCCTCTCAAGTACATCCTTGAGCAGCCTTTTCTTACTGAACGGATTACGAAATGGCAAGTCCTCCTGATGCAGTATGACTTGGAATATGTTTCTCAAAAGTCAGTCAAGGGTCAGTCCATCGCAGATCAGTTGGCAGATTTCCCGTTAACAGAAGAGATCAAAGCAGAAGACGATTTCCCTGACGATCGCATCTGCAGTGTTCAAGAATCTCCAGTTTGGACTCTATTCTTTGATGGGGCTAGGAATATGTCTAGTATAGGGATTGGGATCTTGTTGATCACTCCTGAAAAGGAGATGCTCTCTTATTCCCTCAAGCTCGATTTTCAATGTACTCACAACATGGCCGAGTATGAAGCTCTAATACAAGGCCTCAAGATTTTGCAAGACTTTGATGTCAAGAGAGTACATGCCTTTGGCGATTCATTGCTTGTTGTTAGCCAAGTTAATGTTGAATGGCAAGTTAAGGATTCAAAGTTAATCCCTTATCAGAAGATTGCCTTAGCTCTCATAGGCAACCTTGAAGAATTTCAACTCAATCATGTCAAGAGGGAATTGTGATCATCGCAAAAATTTTTCCTATACTCTTGTTGGTTTCTCTCTCTTCCTTCTCTTTTCCTTTTTCTAACCTCTATTTTCCTCCTTTTTGAAAGGAGAAGAATAAAAGCAAGAAAAGAAAGAGAGAAGAGAAAAGAAAGAAAGGAAAGAGAAGAGGAACTCTTTTGCGCGGTTTTCACTTGACCTTTATTTGAAAACATTTAGAAAATTACTCGCCTCCGTTTTGAAAATTCGCGGGAAAAATGGAGAGACGGGATTCGCTCGTCGGTACAAGGTTCGACCGTTCCTGGCGCCTTTACGAGGGGTAATTGAACCAAGGATCGAATATATACCTTTTGCTTTGCCTAAATATAATCTAAGAATTTATTCTAACTCTAAATGCACAAAGAATCATGCTTGTGCAAATGCAAAAATGTATGCTCCTTTTGAAAATTGATTTGGAAATTTCCAAGTATTCTGAGATGAACTTGGGAGGGAAGTGAAGGAATGATTGAATCTAACTTAGAACTTGGGATAGATCAGAGAAGTTCTAAGTTTTTGAAGTAAATCAGAGTTTTGGAAGAATGAATCTTGACTTGGAGAAAGAATGATCTAAAGCTTTGAAATGAAAAGGACTCTTCTATTGCAGGAGAAAGGCAATGGAGAGGTTGGAGATTGATATGCTCACCGTCCATGATCCCGCCTTCTCCTGTGCGCCTGATTTTATAGAGAGAGGAAGGGTCGAGAAGCAGATGACGGTTGGGCATCGATGGTTGAGATGGAGCGATCGTCGATCGAAGGGTGGAGGCGTCATGGATGCCCATCGAACGGGGGATCGAGGCAGTGAGAGGAAAAGGGTCAGAGACGGTTGCAGATTGAGGGTGGAAAGCGAGAGGAAGATGTGCACGGGAAACAGTGGAGGAGCTTGGCGGTTGGAGGCACATGGGGTTGCTCTGGAGCAGAAGGTCTCGGTGGCGAAGGGGGTTTGGGCGAGAGAGGGAGGCGAGTTAGGGTTTTCAAAACCCTAACTCGACCCTTAAACATTAAAAATCAGTTTTTTCCAAAAAGGGGCCTCCTTTTCAGGTTTTTCTAAAAAGGTGGTTAAGGGTGAGTTTTTCGGCAAAATCTTCAAAAAAACGTGTAGTTTTTCCTAATTTCTTTGGTTTTTTGCATGATTTTTGCATTTTTTTGTATTTTTAGAATAAAATCCTAAAGTTTTAAGAAAACAAGGATTAGAACTAATTTTTTTGTATTTTTTCATTTTTTTGTTTTTTGTATTTTTTTAATAGAAAAACTAAGATTTAAAACACTAAATTTTTGTATTTTTCTAAGAAATATTTAAAAATGTTTTCTCAAGAATTTCGGGCCATCTTGGGGAAGATCTCTTCAGAAAAAGGGGTTTTGGACCCAGGTTTTGAGGAAATGTTCGAGTTTTTAAACCTCGAATCGAAAAATACAACTCGATGGATCCAAACGGATACCGGACGAAGTGTCTGAGCTTTGCAAAAGATTATTTTGGTAATTTTGAGAATTTAATTTAAAATTGGATAATGAAGCTCAGATTTGGATTTTGATAATGGATCCGGATCCGAAACTGAGTCAGATATGAAAAATGAATTTAATTTCAACCAAATTTTGAGAAACAAAAAGGGGATTTAGATTTAAAACTGACTCAATTACCCAGAAAATGGGGACAAAGGGCAGAAAGGGGATATTTACAACATTTTGAAAATTTTGGGGTGTTCACAGATGCCCCTCTTTGCTACTGAGCCGGTTGAAAGCCGAGCTTAGTGGCAAAGAAACACTCCAAATTTTGAAAAATGCCCCAGTCAGCTGATCCGAGCTGGGTGTGGAAGAATTATTTTGAAAATACGGCTTGCCGGGCTTGAAACTTTTATCCTGAATGGTCTCGGGGGGATGAAATCCTCGACAACGATACGACTGAATGATAGAAATAAGGAAATCGTGATGGGACTTTGGGTGAAAATCCCAGGGATGGTGAAAGATAAGAATTTTGATCAAGTTTCATGGGTGAGATAAGATCAACCCTTTAGAATGACTCAGGTTTAGCCCTTAACCTGGATGGGACGAAGATAGATCAAGATAATTTGGATGGGGGAAAGGAAATATAAACGGACCTCGATGGGACATTTTTGATAGAAATGCCTTGTGAGATGAAATTTAAAACATGATCCTTTCCTAGATGGATATACAGAACATGGATTCCTTTGTGGGAAAAACCATGATGGGACGGGAAGAATTACCTCGTCTAAGCGAGGCTCAGGTTTAACCCAAACCTGAAAGGAAGGTAACTCGCAGAGCGAGGTTCAGGCTTCACCCTTATCCTGAGAGGGACGACCATACAGAATCTTTGAGCGAAGAAACCGTGATGGGACTAGAAAGGATATCTAGTCGGAAATGGGACTCAGGTTTAACCCTAACCTGAACGGAAAATACCTCATGGAGCGAGGTTCAGGCTTAACCCTTAACCTGAAAGGGACGATGATACGGAATCCTCGGATGAAGAAACCATGATGGAGCCTTCAGAATTTGGACGAACAAATCCAGAAGGGGTTTGCGAGAAGAGAAAATCAAGGGATTCCCTAAAGCTTGGAAAAGGGATGATCTTGGGCGCCTCATTGCTGAGACTAAAATCAGCTTTCTAAAAATAGACGACCTCTCGCAGAAGGTTTTTGGGTTACACCTCGAGAAGCGAGGTGACAGGTTTAATCCTTAGCCTGAATGGATACAGAATCCTCGAGGAGCGAGGAAAACTGTGATGGGCCTCTAGACTTTGCACAACAAATCCAAGAGGGGTTTTTGCAAAAGGATAAAAATGGGTCCCTAAAGCTTGAAAAGGGGTTGTTCTTGGGCGCCTCGTTGCTGAGACTGAAAATAGCTTTTGACAATAACAGATCTTTTGCAAAAAGTTCAGGTTTTACCCTTATCCTGAGCGGGTACTGTCTATGGTGGGACAGTGGGGAGCACAGGGAAGTGTGCGGATCCGAGAGCGCTCAGATCAGACGGAAGGAAAGAACTTTTCAGTCCTAAGGAGGGATGACGTCAGGATACGTCAAAACGATCTTTAAGTTCACTCTTCATGTTGGGATAACTAGAAAATATTGCCAACAAGATGCCAAAAATTGTAGCTGATTCAGAATGATTAAATTGTGCTCATGTGTGAAGATATCACGTCTTTCTACCTAGAGTATTAGCTTCAATTGGGCTAACTCTGTAGATTTTGAGATCTAAAATTCAAATTTGTTGCTGTTGAGTTTCCTCAAGGAAGATATCAATTTCCCTAATATGAAAAGAAGAGGAAACATTCTTAGCTTCATAAAAGCAATTAAGTGAAAAGACATTGATAAAGAATTTCACATAGATAAAGATGATTCTTGACAGTTTCGGGCAATTTGATATCCTGGGCATTTCCCATGATGATCTGTTTGCACTCTTTTTGAACCATGGATCTTTTCTGGGTTCTTTTACATCCTCCTTCATTTTGGAGATGTCCTGACTTTTCTCTCTTTTTCGAGGAAGGGTACGTCACAAACTCCTTCATCTTGGAGATGATCCGATCCTTCTTTTTCTTTCTCAGGAATTATGACATTGGTTCTTGGGTTGAAATTTCTAAATGATAGCAGAAATCAAATATCTTTTAAGGTTTGTCGGTAGGTTCATCGCATCCGCCTTCATCTCGACGGTGATCCGAACTTTTCCTGGAAGGATCTGTCGCAAACTCCGTCATCTTGGAGATGTTTCAAATCTTCTTTGGCCCCGGGGGTCCACTCGCTTAATTTGCCTTCATCTTGACGACAATTGAGAGATCCCTTTTGCGGATATTTGATTGCAGCTTAACCTAGATGACTGGGGATATATGGATTGGGTAGGTTCTTTTTACTGCCCAGGATATTTCCACTGTCTTACTGCAAAAGAATACTCTTTAAGCATGCGCCATAGCTATGATCAATATCAGCTCACTCATGGCTTTTCAACATCATTGAATTTTCCTCTGCCGATCATATCGAAGATTTTTCTTCATCCTCTAGGTTGACCAACAGGATAAGCTTGAATTTAGCTCTTATTTCGCAAGAGACTTGCTCTTTTGAAAATGATACTGAAGGTAGTTTGAGATAATTCTTTGTGCGATGAAAATTTTGAGATCAACAATGACCTTTTGCAGCAAATTGGCAACGTATTCTAGAAATCCTTGACGAAGGTCGCTTGATATCGAGTCGACACATCCATGACAAAATTCTCCTCTCTTTTTCCCCAAAAAGAGAGACTCAGGCTTAAGCCCTTACCTGAATGGGTAGTTGGAAATACTCCTCTCTTCCCTGAAAGAGGAGGTGTTTGCAAAACAGAACTTTCGAAGAGAAATTAAGTTTTCGTCAAAACTCCCTATCTCTAGGCTTCTCTTATGGAAAGGTGGCCGAAAAACAAAGTTTGGGAAAGTATCACAGAGAAACGAGTCCATCACACTCTCCCTAGAAGAGGGTCCTCTGTGAAGGGGTTGGCCAAAGATGATAAAAACAGGGGCCACAAGAGAAACGAGCTTCCGTCGAAGCTCTCCCTGGAAAAGGGGTTCCCTTGTGTAAAGTTGGTTGTTGTTTTGCAAACTGTTCGCGAAGAAGAACGAGTCCCTTCAAACTCTCCCTGAAAAAGGGTTCTTGCGAACGAAAGATGGTTGTATGCGAAAGGAACGAGCTCCCTCGAACTCTCCCTGAAGAGGGTCCTTCGCAAGAGAAAAGATTGATTTTTGATAAAATGATAACCCGAAGGTTAAAATTGAGAATTTAGAACTTTGAAATGATGATTCTTGGTTAGCACAAAGACTGAACCTGGAGGGCTAACTGATTAGTCAGCCAAACACTAGTATGAGCGCTAGATGTGCCAGCACGAGCACTAGATTTCGAAAAATGCTCCAGTACGAGCGCTGGGTTTTCGAAAAATGCACACTAGTACGAGCACTGGGTTTTCGAAAAATGCACACCAGTACGAGCACTGGGTTTTCAAAAAATGCCCCAGTACGAGCGTTGGGTTTTTGAAAAATGCACACCAGTACGAGCACTGGTTTTCGAAATGCACACCAGTACGAGCATTGGGTTTTTAGAAATGCATACTAGTACGAGCACTGGGTTTTTCAAAAGGAGGATTTGAAAAATGAGAACGACATTCGAAGATATTTAAGAATTGAGCGAGAATGATTGTCGGTGTTTCAGGATTATCCCTTATCCTGAAGGGGAATTTAAGGAGGAACTTTGAAAAAAATAGGGATATACAAAAAGCGAAAATCCAAGTCAGAACTCGGTTTTTCAAATATAAGAAAATGAGTGAGAATCGAGTTTGAAAACTCGAATTCTCAACCCAACAATTTTGTCCAACACGAGCATTGGATTCAAAAGAAAGTTCAAGTAGAGACTTGAGACTTCAAATGATATATAAGAGGAAAAACCCGAGTCGGAATCCGGATCTTTTAAAAATGATGATAAAGATGGGGAATCCGAGTTTCGAAAACTCGAATCTTCAAGGGTACGATCGGTTCCAACATGAGCGTTGAATCCAATAGGAAGTCCGAGTCGAAACTCGAGACTTCAAACGATATATAAAGAAGGGAAAACCCGGGTCGCAACCCGGATCTTTAAAAATAATGATAAAAAATGAAAGAATCCGAGTTTTGAACAACTTGAATCTTCAAGGGTACGATCGGCTCCAACACGGGCGTTGAATCCGATGGGAAGTCCGAGTCGGAACTCGAAACTTCAAACGATATATAAAAAGGGGAAACCCGAGTCGGAACCCGGATCTTTAAAAAAAATGATAAAAAATGGAAGAATCCGAGCTTTGAAAAACTCGAATCTTCAAGGGTACGATCGGTTCCAACACGAGCGTTGAATCCAATAGGAAGTCCGAGTCGGAACTCGAGACTTCAAATGATATATAAAGAAGGGAAAACCCGAGTCGGAACCCGAATCTTTTAAAAATAATGATAAAAAATGGAAGAACCCGAGTTTTGAAAAACTCGAATCTTCAAGGGTACGATCGGTTCCAACACGAGCATTGAATCCGATAGGAAGTTCGAGTCGGAACTCGAAACTTCAAATGATATATAAATATAAAAAGGGAAGACCCGAGTCGGAACCCGGATCTTTAAAAATAAAGATAAAAAAATGGAAGAACCCGAGTTTTGAAAAACTCGAATCTTCAAGGGTACGATCGGTTCCAACACGAGCGTTGAATCCGATAGGAAGTCCGAGTCGGAACTCGAGACTTCAAACGATATATAAAGAAGGGAAAACCCGAGTCGGAACTCGGATCTTTTAAAAATAATGATAAAAAAAAAAAGGAAGAACCCGAGTTTTGAAAAACTCAAATCTTCAAGGGTACGATCGGTTAGAACACGAGCGTTGAATCCGATAGGAAGTTCGAGTCGGAACTCGAAACTTCAAATGATATATAAATATAAAAAGGGAAGACCCGAGTCGGAACCCGGATCTTTAAAAATAATGATAAAAAAAATGGAAGAACCCGAGTTTTGAAAAACTCGAATCTTCAAGGGTACGATCGGTTCCAACACGAGCGTTGAATCCGATAGGAAGTCCGAGTCGGAACTCGAGACTTCAAACGATATATAAAGAAGGAAAAACCCGAGTCGGAACCCGGATCTTTAAAAATAAAAAAAATGGAAGAACCCGAGTTTTGAAAAACTTGAATCTTCAAGGATACGATCGGTTCCAACACGAGCGTTGAATCCGATAGGAAGTCCGAGTCGGAACTCGAGACTTCAAAGGATATATAAAGAAGGGAAAACCCGAGTCGGAACCCAGATTTTTTAAAAATAATGATAAAAAAAAGGAAGAACCCGAGTTTTGAAAAACTCGAATCTTCAAGGGTATGATCGGTTCCAACACGAGCGTTGAATCCGATAGGAAGTTCGAGTCGGAACTCGAAACTTCAAATGATATATAAATATAAAAAGGGAAGACCCGAGTGGGAACCCAGATCTTTAAAAATAATGATAAAAAAAATGGAAGAACCCGAGTTTTGAAAAACTCGAATCTTCAAGGGTACGATCGGTTCCAACACGAGCGTTGAATCCAATAGGAAGTCCGAGTCGGAACTAGAGACTTCAAACGATATATAAAGAAGGAAAAACCCAAGTCGGAACCCGGATCTTTAAAAATAAAAAAAATGGAAGAACCCCAGTTTTGAAAAACTCGAATCTTCAAGGATACGATCGGTTTCAACACGAGCGTTGAATCCGATAGGAAGTCCGAGTCGGAACTCGAGACTTCAAACGATATATAAAGAAGGGAAGACCCGAGTCGGAACCCGGATCTTTAAAAATAATGATAAAAAAATGGAAGAACCCGAGTTTTGAAAAACTCGAATCTTCAAGGGTACGATCGGTTCCAACATGAGCGTTGAATCCGATAGGAAGCCCGAGTCGGAACTCGAAACTTCAAACGATATATAAAAAAAAGGGGAACCCGAGTCGGAACCCGGATAAAAATGAAAACAAAAACAAAAACAAAAACCTGAGTCGGAACTCAGACGGGAAGGAAATAATTTATACCCAAGAGTTGGAATTTGAAGGATTGGCAGAAGCATGAGTAGATTTTGATAATGAAGATGAGGGTTTCTATTCGAGATCCTTAGCCCAAGATGGCCTAAGATTCGAACGGCTTCAGGATCTCCCCGTATCCTAAAGGAATATAGAATAAAATTTGATGAGAATTGAAGAATTTATGGGGGAATAATCCAGATTTATCCCTTTATTTGAAGAAGAAAAAAGTTTATAAACATGGAGAGGAATTTAAATAGATTTATTTGGAAATTTGTTTTGGAAAAGAATTCTCACGGGTGGCAACGATGCTCCTATGAGGGGTATCAGGATTATCCCTTATCCTGAATGGGAAAAGAATAGATTTTAAGGAAAATTTAAATAAAGAGAAATTGATATAAATTTAAAAAATCAAATGAAGGTTGATAAAACTTGTTATTTACAAAAGAATCCTCATAGGTAACACTATCGTTCCAGAGAGGGGTTTCAGGATTATCCCTCATCCTGAATGGAAAGAAGAATAGAATTTAAAGAGATTTAATAAAGAGAAACTGATATAACTCTAGAAAATCAACAAAGATAAAAAAAACTTGTATTTACAAAAGAGTCCTCATAGGTAGCATTGTGGCTCCTACGAGGGGTATCAGGATTATCCCTTATCCTGAATGGGAAACACCTCGGACAATGAGGGTCAGGTTTATCCCTTAACCTGAAAGGGTAAGACACCTCGGACAACGAGGGTCAGGTTTATCCCTTAACCTGAAAGGGCGAAAAAAAGAAGATTTAGAAAATACCTCATGAGAAAGAGGCATCAGGTTTATCCATTAACCTGAAAGGGTTTTAAGAATAAAAATTTGATAGAATTTAATGAAATTGATGAAAACCTGACAAAAAATTGATAAGGATAATAAACTGACGAAAATTTGATTAAATTGAAGATGAAATGAATGCAACTAATAAAGATAACAAGATTAACTGAAAAGTTGAGAAGATTTTTTGAAAAAGAGTTTGTCTGATCCTGCCTGCACGTGGGATCTTTAAAGGAAAATGTTTATTTGAGTGAAAAATCATTTTTGGGAAGAAAATCCACCGCAAGAAGAATGATCGGTGCGAGGACTGATCTTTCGATTCAACATGAGAGATCATCATGAGGGTCAATTTTTGAAGGCAATGATTTTGAAATCTAATTTTTGAAAAGAAGATCAACAACAGATCTGATTTCTAAAAATGACAGTTCAAAATTGATAATAAGATCAACACAAGGGTTGATCGTTGAAGATAATGCTTAAAAACCAATTTTGGAAGATAAGACCAACACAGGGTCGATCTTTGAATATAATGTTTTAAAACCCATTTTTGGAAGATAAGACCAATGCAATGATTGATCTTTGAATATGATGATCTATAACCCTTTTTAAAAGATAAGAACAATGCCAGGGTTGATCTCTGAAAAAGTTTTGAGATCAATTTTGGAGGATAAGATCAACACAAGAGTTGAACTTTTGAATAAAAAGATTTGAAATCTATTTTGGAAGAGAAGATCAATACCAGGATTGATCTCTGAATATAAGGGTTTTGAAATCCACTTTGAAAGATAAGATCAACACAAGGATTGATCTTTGAAAAGTTTAAAATTCATTTTGGAAGATAAGACCAACACAAGGGTTGATCTTTCAATATAATGGTTTGAAAAACTTATTTTTGAAGACGTGATCAACACGAGGGTTGATTTTTTGTCAAAGGTTAGACCAAGGAATATTTGAACTCCTTGGTCATAACGAAGATTTTTTTTTTTTTTTTTTTTAAAAATTCATGATTTTTGAAAAGGCCCTCATAGGCAATATCATTTCTCTCATGAATGATGTCAGAATTGTCTCACATTCCGAAAAGAACAAAAATTTAAATGCCTCAGTATGGCAAAAGAAGGAAGTATTTGAATATCAAAGATATAAAAAAAATTTGACATTTCATTGATAAGCAAAGGTTTGATGACAAAAACTGAATATTTACAAGAACTAAAAAAAAGGAAAAGATCCATAGAAGGTTGAGCTGACTTGCCCCTACAAGATAACTAACAAAAAGAGACGAAAGCAGAAAACTTTGGTTTTATCAATTCTTCGGGTGATCCGGAAGAGTCTAGGTTGGAACTGCAGGTTGCTCCCCTCCTTCATCTGGTACCAAAATTTTTTTGTCGATGAAATCCTGTATGATGTTTTTGAGGACGAAGCAATGCTCTGTATCATGCCCCCTTACTTGATGGAATTTGCAAAAACATTCTTTCCATTTTCCCATGGTGACTGAAGGATCAACTCCCCTGGGAAGCTTGATCATATCTTCCGTGAGCAGGTATTCGAGAACTTCCTCGACTGGCTGACCTAAAGGGGAAAACTCGCGATCATAACTCCAGCCAACATGCTTTGTCTCTTTTGGCTTGCCGGATTTTTGTCGAGAGCCGTCCCTTTTCTGAGAGCTAGACTGAGCATGCTTGGTTAGGGGAATCAGGCACTTTTCTTCTTTGTCTTCAACAAAAAGATTCCTATCAATGCAATCTTGAATAATATTTTTGAAAACAAAGCAGTGATCAGTGTCATGTCCTGTTGTCCGATGGAATTTGCAGAATTGGTTCTTGTATTTTCCCAAGATAGTGGAAGGACTCGTGGCTTTTGGGAGCCTGACTAGTTTCTTGGTTAACATGTATTCAAGAACTTTATCCAGCGGCTCATCCAAGGGAGTGAAATCTCGGTTACTACTCCAATCTTTACGCTTTAGCTTTTCCTGATTCTTCTCCTTCTGCGGAGGATTGGATTGAAGTGGTTCATCTTGGTTTCTGCTGAACTTTCCCTCCTGGTTCCTAGATGACTCTAAATTGCTGTTTTGATTGTCCGGGTTGCCTTTGTTGCCACTCTTGCTGATTTTAGAACTTCCTACACTGCCATCGTTGTGCTTGCTCGTTCGGAAAGTGACAGGTGTCTCTTTCTTGGTGGGAGCTTTTCCAAAACTGGCTTCAGCCTGCTCGAATAATATCTCAACCATCATCTTTTTGAACAACCGATATATGGCAGGATCAATCTCATTCTGGCTGTCCTGACCTCCTTCTCTGGCAAACCTCTGAGAGTCCATTTCTCAATTCTTGCTTCTAACTGGTGCGGTCTCTGATCTCAGTCTGGACCACCCGTTAATACCAAATTCTTTTTCTGTAGAACAAAATGGGACCCTTTTAAAAAGATTTTGGAGGAAACTTTGATAAAAGAAGAAATCAAATTGATAAAGAGATATCCCACTACTAGAAATTGAGTTCGTACGAGAGGTATGACAATTGAATTATTTTCCCGTGAGAAGAAATAAACAATTTAGAATATAATTAAAAAGGACATCTCTTGATGAAAGAGCTTTTTGTTACAAAATAGATTTAGAGGATATGTAGAAGAAAATTTTAGAATAAATGGTAAATTTTGAAAAATTGGAAAAATTGCAGGCAGGATCAGAAAAGAATTTAAAGAAATCAAGAAAGGAAAAGAAAAATACACCTGGGGTTTCCGAAGAGAAGGAAAATTTTGAATAATATGCCCAGGGTTTTGGAAAGGTTTGATATATATATATATAAGAAAATATGAGAGACATTGCATAGCTAAAGTCATATCAACAAAGATGTGCACACAGCATTCCCTAAAGGCTGACTCTAAATGCAATATTTGAAATGGCAGATAGGACCTTAATCCTAACTCTAAGATTTATATCATCTGATTCCAATCAAGGTATGCCGATATACTCAGGCCGAAGCTCGAAATACGTGGCATATAAAGATATCTCTCCGGTTCTAAGGTAAGGCTTCCCAACATCCTTGAGCACCTACCGATATACCTCGGACTATGGCCCTTAGGTACGTGGTAGGGGGGCGCGAACCCAAATAAGTGGTCCAGTTGTGAGGCTCTCTCCCAAACTATGGTTCAGTGAGACAGCCCAGCAACGTGAAGACCAGGACAATATAGGTAGGGATGTTTTCAAAATATGATCAACATGCAAAAAAAAATCAGAAGGCTCTAATGCGAGTCCTAAAGAGATAGATTTAAATAAGAAGAAGCATACACTTGCATACATTGTTTTGCATTCAATCCCTAAAATTGAGAAGAGTTGTATTTAAAACCTAAGTCTAATGTGAACATGGAATATTCTTCTCAATATGGTCCTACCAAACCATACTTAGATCCTATATGCAATGATGTCAGCTTAGGACAGAGTCTAGGCTCCTAAGGTTTGCATGGAAATGTAGCTGACATGTGTTAGAATAAAGACTTAGATTATATAAAAGCAAAGCAAAGGCATAGATCCAACCGGACGAAGACGGGTCTCATCTCGGTCGCCAAACCTGTGATCATCGCAAAATTTTTTCCTATACTCTTGTTGGTTTCTCTCTCTTCCTTCTCTTTTCCTTTTTCTAACCTCTATTTTCCTCCTTTTTGAAGGGAGAAGAATAAAAGCAAGAAAAGAAAGAGAGAAGAGAAAAGAAAGAAAGGAAAGAGAAGAGGAACTCTTTTGCGCGGTTTTCACTTGACCTTTATTTGAAAACATTTAGAAAATTACTTGCCTCCGTTTTGAAAATTCGCGGGAAAAATGGAGAGACGGGATTCGCTCGTCGGTACAAGGTTCGACCGTTCCTGGCGCCTTTACGAGGGGTAATTGAACCAAGGATCGAATCTATACCTTTTGCTTTGCCTAAATATAATCTAAGAATTTATTCTAACTCTAAATGCACAAAGAATCATGCTTGTGCAAATGCAAAAATGTATGCTCCTTTTGAAAATTGATTTGGAAATTTCCAAGTATTCTGAGATGAACTTGGGAGGGAAGTGAAGGAATGATTGAATCTAACTTAGAACTTGGGATAGATCAGAGAAGTTCTAAGTTTTTGAAGTAAATCAAAGTTTTGGAAGAATGAATCTTGACTTGGAGAAAGAATGATCTAAAGCTTTGAAATGAAAAGGAAATGAATTTTCAAAGTCAGAAATGGACTTTGAATTTAATCATGGGTTTAGGAGAAGAAGATGAAATTTTAAAGTGATATTGGCTTTGAATCTTAGAATGGGTCTGAGGAAATCAAATGGTATTTAATAATGGAAATGGATTTAAGAAATCCGGATTAGATCCGAAAATGGAATTTGAAAGCTAGAATTGGAATTGGATTCTGGATCCTAAAAAGAATGGGATCCAAGGTTTTAGAATCTAAGATGGATTTTTGGGTTCTGAATCCTGAAATGGAATGAATCTGAAATCTGAGATCCAATGTGGAGTTGGGTTCTGGATCCTAAGATAGATTGTGGATCTGAAGTCTGAGATCCAATGTAGAATTGGGTTCTGGACCCTAAGATAGGTTATGGATCTGAAGTCTGAGATCCAATGTAGAGTTTGGTTCTGGATCCTAAGATAGATTGTGGATCTGAAATCTGAGATCCAAATGTAGTTGATTTCTGGATCCTAAGATGGAAAATTGGATCTGCAGTCTAAGATCCAAAGTGAAATCGGTTCTGAATCCTAGAATGGAAAATTGGATCTAAGGTCTGAGATCCAAATATAGAATTGGGCTCTAGACCCTAAGATGGGTTCGGATCTGAAATAGAATTAGGATCTGGATCCTAAGATGGATTTGGATCTGAAGTCTGAGATCCAAATGTGAAATTGGGTCTTGGATCCTAAAATAGAATTGGATCTGAAGTCCGAGATCCAATATGAGTGTTGAATCTTGGATCTTAAAATGGAATTGGAGTTTAAGTTCAGAAGATGAATCAGGAATTTCTAAGTTTGATTTGAATTTGGGAGAAAGAATTTTAGAAATTGAATTTTGAATATATAGATGAATCCCAAAGTCAATTTAAACCTGGGATTTGAAGTTTGAAATGAATCAAGAATCTCAAAGTTAAATTGAACTTTGAGTTTGGTTGGAATCTTTTGAAAATGAATTTGAAATTTCAAAGTAAAATTGAGCTGTGAAAATGAATCTGAATTCGGAAATTTTGAATATGAAATGAAATTGAAATCTCAAAGTTAAATTGGACTCCGAGGTGGAAAATGAAATAGAATTGAAAAAGATGAATTTAATTGAAGAAGATATTTACATCACTTGGAGTTTTGAAAAAGTAATTTTGAAAATATGATGTAGTTCTATCCTAAATGATGAATGAAAAGAATTTTGAAATTGGTTTTTGAAAAGCTATTACATTCTTTAAATGAGTTAAAATAAGATTGAAGATATAATACATCCTTGACTATGGTCATTGAATGTATTATATAATAATCTATATTTAAGCTCAGGTGAAGAATGAAACACATTTGGCGCTTTTATAGAATTTAAAATGAAATTAACTCTCAATATACCCTGACTATGGCCATTGGTATATATTTTGAGTCAATTTTAAGTTAAATTCTAATAAAAGGAGAAAATATTTAAGGAAATATGATGAATTTTGAAAATAGATACAGTGTGGATCCAATGTTATTTCGTAAAAGATAAAAATCCTAAGTCTTGTTTACACCCCGACTATGGTCGTTGGTATAAATCATCAACTTAGGATTAATTTACCTCTTATGAAATGGTGCACGTGCCATTCGTGCTTCACCATTTGTGAGAATTTTTGAAAGAAAGACAAAGATGCATGAAAACAAGCAATTCATGACATTTACAATGCTCATTCATTCTATCTAGAGATGGAAATGTAAAGCTTCTCATTTATACCTAATTTATTACAACTCTGAATTGCAAATATCAGAAATTTCTAATCCAAAAGGGAAATTTAAACTTCTTACATCTTCCTGCAAGACCGAGTTAGCACGAGACATATGATAGACGGATTAAGAACTGATATACATTTATGTAGGCCATATACATGCATAGAAAAAAAAAATACATATATATATATATATATATATATATATATATATATATATATATATATATATATATATATATATGTATACCTATGTATAGGTATATTCATATATATATATATATATATATATTTACACATATACATTTATACATATATATATAGAGAGAGAGAGATACACATATATATATACATATCCAAGCATGATATTTATATATATATATATATATGCTCACATTCAGTATGTGTGACATAAATGAATGGCATTTGTTATGAGAATAGAGATGTTGAATGTGAAGGGACTGTGTAGGTGCAGTAGTGCTAGCAATGAGCCACACATAAGTGGAGACACGAAGGCGATATACAGGAGATATTGTTGATGAATGACATTGAGGTTGCTTGCTGGCAACAGCAGTGTGCTGTTTGAGGCACCTACAGCAGGTGGTGGGATTGCTGAAGACAGGGGAATTAAAGACTCAAAACAGGACATTAATGAGATGATATGTAAGAAGAAAAGAAACAAAAAAATGACGATCTCTAAATGCTAAAACCAACCACTACTTAAACAATTACCAAGCAACTGACGATGCTAATTACTTTGCTGATCAACCAACGATTTACTTAATCAGACAATTAATGATGCTCAAATGAATATCTCACTCACCTAACTGATCATCTTAATGGATCTGTCTAACTTAACACTAATGGATTAACAAATTAATACTAACATCATTGTTCCGTCACCAGTATTCAACACTTAAAATATCTAAAGCAGACCAAGTGAAAATCAGCAGGACATTTAGGGTTGAATTCAGTCAACAGTGAGTGATTCAAACAGGGACTTCACTGTCTGGGGCAGCAAAACCTGGGTTTTCAGACATCCCTGGCAACAGGCGTGAGAAACCAATGATTTATCTACAAAAGGTGCATTATTGCTTTCCTTATGAAGAGGTATGTAGATTACCCTTCTGAAATGTGTCAATCAAGGGATCAATGGTGCATTGGTAAGTGCGATAACAGTTAGGTGTCATGATATGTACAACAGATGATGGAATGATACATGTTGCAGGGGACCAAATGCTACAGAATTCTACAGACGCTTCATGTTGTTATAACCATAGAGGAAATCATGCTACCATAAGATTTTGAGTTTAAGGCCTACCTTTTTACTTCTGAAAGATTAACACCACGATCGGGTTGCTCAGCAAAAACCGTACCTGTAATCAGATATTAGCAATCAGTTTATGAGACCTATATGAAAGAAAAGAAATCCTTTAGGAGGCCAATGTTATACAGAGCAACATTCGTATATATCTGCAGAAAAAAAAAACAAAGAACCCATTCCTTGAATGATTTCAACTATATTGGTTGATGCCTAGGATGTGGTCAAGGCAACACCTTCGTCAGAGAACTATCCGCATCAAGCTGGATGGAGGCGCATAATGAAAGGATCAGACCTAGCCCCATAATTTCCCATTCATGATTTAGATTATGCACAGGTCTGTCACCAGAATAATCTTGAATCTCGCACCTCATGCACAAGGGTTTACCAAGACTTCAATACCCCTAACCATATAATCAGCCCCTTTTATGGAAAGGATGCATCAAGACAGTGATTATCAAATGAACTGGCTGTGTTTGAGAGAATAGCAGGGAGTATGGATTACGCAGGGGGCTGTGCACAGGTGCAATGAGGTGCAGTAAGAAATGGTGAATCCTTAGCAGCCAGGTAACCGATCCTCCAAGAAAAAGGAAAACTGTAGGTAAGCAACCAACTAAAAAAAAAAAAAAAGAAAGAAAAGAAAAAAAAAAGCAAGTCAGATATTATACTGAAAGAAGACCTAAAAGGATCTGAACATGCACCAAAATGTATATAGCAAAGAGTTATAAGCAAGAGCTAATTAATGCCAAGGATTGGAATGCCACATTTCAAAGAAAAAAAAAAAAAAAGGTAAGTTAACCATCAAATAAATTGGACACTAAAGAAAGTTAAAACACTACACAGAATAAATCAAATGAATAAACTCTAAGGGATTCCACAGGATCGTTAAGAATGGAACGACATAAAAACAATAAAAAAAAAGAAAAGAAAGTATTAACAGTATAAAGTGCTTTACTAGCTTAATGCAGGGCATGGGTCAAGGTAGATGCCAAAGTATTTTGTTAGCTCTGCATAAAACAATATCCTGAAGAAACATATGATTATGCTTATGGCACTCAATTCCAATGCGAAGCAAACAGTGGCGAAGACCCAACCATACACGGAACATGAGCAAAGCTACCCTGCAAAACATGATATTCAAATTTTCAGAAGTGCTCACGCCTTCTTTTAGAAAGGAGCTAACCCAGGGAGCCCTTGGGACTTCAGCTACATCCAGATGACAACTATTTTAAATGAGCAACCTAACGATGAGTCC
This sequence comes from Nuphar pumila, assembly GCF_984573655.1. Taxonomy (NCBI): domain Eukaryota; kingdom Viridiplantae; phylum Streptophyta; class Magnoliopsida; order Nymphaeales; family Nymphaeaceae; genus Nuphar; species Nuphar pumila. The sequence continues at coordinate 73,718,449 of NC_143259.1, read as the reverse complement.
CTTTCACTGCCTTGTCTTCTTTTCTACCTCTGGACATTACAATGACCAAAAGATCGGCTTCAAATCCAACGTATCCAAAGGATCTAGAAATGCCCAGGTCAAGCATTATGGGTGATGATGTCAGACCCACCTTCTTGGGGAGTTGCTTGTAAGCGACCTTGGCGTTAAACTCCTGCGGTCCATCAAACCCAGCAAGAATACATACCAATGTACAGGACAAATAAACCTCCCAGTATTACCTGGTTCTGATTAGTAATACTTCATTTTGGGGCAAGCGTCATTCCCCTTTTCAGTTCTGATAAGAATATATACTCAGGTATTATTTCAATCCATCGACCCCAGCCAAACCATGAATCGACCAAACTCTTAGCAAGATTAGTCTCTGCTGGACCGGTGCATAAGGAAACACAACAAGGTTCTTAGTAAACTGCATGATGAAAATCAGCTGTGTAGGCGTGTGATTTGATGAACATGAAACAGATAACATATGCTAAAGCTATTATATGGAATCAGGAAGAATGGGTAAAATTAAATCATGCAAGTCACAGAGATCAAAAAAAAGAAAAAAAGAAAAAAAATGGAAAACCAGTAATCACGTTGTGCAAACAGGAGAGAAATGCATCTTTTACCTTGCACTTCCTTTTTACACAGGATTTCATCTTATTGCAAATGACAGGGGTATCTTGCACAGCTATGAACACAAGAATAAAACAACAATACAGTAATATTCCATGCTATTGTAGATTCAAAGAACCCACAGTCGTGCCTTGTGCTATTGCAGGTATGAAGAGAGCACAACAAAGTGGATACAGGGGTTAATATATGAGAAGAATAAAAGGACCGAAAACACAGAGGTATATGTGAGATATGCTGATAAAGAGATATCATGAGATGCCATAAACTAATATGCAAGCGTAAGGTGAAGAAAGGATGTAGCTAAGCTAACATGCAGATGCTCATGGACGTATAAGACTCTAATAGACGCAAGACGCAGAGCATACATGCTTGATGTTAATTGGATACGATTGATATAGGCAGGATATTGGCTGGGTATAAACAGAAAATTCAACACAATATGAAGTCCAAAATGGGATTTGATGTGAATCAAGAACCAATGATAATGAAAATGCAGTTGGGCCAGAACATAGCAAAAAATAAAACAACTAACTCAGCAATATCAAAAAAAAAAAAATGAAATGTACGCCGATTCATCGAGACGAGATCGAGACCCTGATGTGAACAGGGAATATCGAACGAAAACCAGGAATAGATTGACTGTAAATTAGGATAAACAATAAAGAAAAAAAAAGGAAGATAAAACATAATAAGATATAAGATAGACGAAGATATGTTGGAATGGTGGTTCCATTTTGCTGTAGCATAAAATAGGGGTTGGGGTTGCACAGGCAACGCAATCCCCCATAAGTGCGGTAGCAAAGTAAGAAAAAGAAAAAGAAAAAGAAGAGGAACTTTAAAGAGAATCTAGGGAAAGGGAAATCAGAGGGGAGGCAATTGGCGGCTTACCGTGATTTTGATGTTAGCTTGGGAAAGGAGAAGGCCTCGCTCCTATGTGTTGTTGATTCTGGAAATATCCGGAAGGAGGGTCAACTCCTCTTTTGAAAAGGGTTCTCTTCTATTGCAGGAGAAAGGCAATGGAGAGGTTGGAGATTGATATGCTCACCGTCCATGATCCCGCCTTCTCCTGTGCGCCTGATTTTATAGAGAGAGGAAGGGTCGAGAAGCAGATGACGGTTGGGCATCGATGGTTGAGATGGAGCGATCGTCGATCGAAGGGTGGAGGCGTGATGGATGCCCATCGAACGGGGGATCGAGGCAGTGAGAGGAAAAGGGTCAGAGACGGTTGCAGATTGAGGGTGGAAAGCGAGAGGAAGATGTGCACGGGAAACAGTGGAGGAGCTCGGCGGTTGGAGGCACATGGGGTTGCTCTGGAGCAGAAGGTCTCGGTGGCGAAGGGGGTTTGGGCGAGAGAGGGAGGCGAGTTAGGGTTTTCAAAACCCTAACTCGACCCTTAAACATTAAAAATCAGTTTTTTCCAAAAAGGGGCCTCCTTTTCAGGTTTTTCTAAAAAGGTGGTTAAGGGTGAGTTTTTCGGCAAAATCTTCAAAAAAACGTGTAGTTTTTCCTAATTTCTTTGGTTTTTTGCATGATTTTTGCATTTTTTTGTATTTTTAGAATAAAATCCTAAAGTTTTAAGAAAACAAGGATTAGAACTAATTTTTTTGTATTTTTTCATTTTTTTGTTTTTTGTATTTTTGTAATAGAAAAACTAAGATTTAAAACACTAAATTTTTGTATTTTTCTAAGAAATATTTAAAAATGTTTTCTCAAGAATTTCGGGCCATCTTGGGGAAGATCTCTTCAGAAAAAGGGGTTTTGGACCCAGGTTTTGAGGAAATGTTCGAGTTTTTAAACCTCGAATCGAAAAATACAACTCGATGGATCCAAACGGATACCAGACGAAGTGTCTGAGCTTTGCAAAAGATTATTTTGGTAATTTTGAGAATTTAATTTAAAATTGGATAATGAAGCTCAGATTTGGATTTTGATAATGGATCCGGATCCGAAACTGAGTCAGATATGGAAAATGAATTTAATTTCAACCAAATTTTGAGAAACAAAAAGGGGATTTAGATTTAAAACTGACTCAATTACCCAAAAAATGGGGACAAAGGGCAGAAAGGGGATATTTACAACATTTTGAAAATTTTGGGGTGTTCACAGGAATACAATCACATAGCCGATGGCTTAGCCTGCTTAGGCTCTATTTTGTCTTTTAAAGACAGTGAATCCTGTTGTTCCTTCGAGATCGGCAGACTTGATCAACCTGCCTACATTCCAACTGAACAAGTGAACCAAGCCACCCAGAAAGAAAAGCCTTGGTACCAAGATATCAAAAGCTTTATCGAAACTGGTGAATTCCCACTAGGCATGCCGCGAAGGGAGCAGCGTGCAATTCAACGCATGTCAGTCCGCTATTTCATCCTTGCCAATATTCTCTACCGTCGTGGTTTCAGTTCTGAGTATGCCAGATACTTAGATGAGGGCGAAGCCATGGAAGTTGTCTAAGAGACATACGAGGGAATTTGCGGTGGGCACGTCGGCTACCAAACACTCGTCAAGCAAATTATCCGCGCAGGATATTACTGGAAAACCATGCAGCAAGATTGCCATTGATTTGTGAGGAAGTGCGTCAAATGTCAGATGCACGCACCTTCCGTTCATGCGCCAGCCGCATACTTGCAATCCGTGATCTCTCCTTGTCCCTTTTCGATGTGGGCCTTTGATGTAGTCGGTCCGATCACTCCTTCGGCTTCTAATGGCCACCGATATTTCCTCGCAGCTACAGAATACTTCACCAAGTGGGTCGAAGTTGTAACTCTGCGAACAGTAGAAGGCCTACATGTGGTTTCGTTTATTCATAAAAATCTCCTTTGTCGCTTCGGCGTCCCACATGACATTGTGTCTGACAATGGCAGTCATTTCAAGAATGAGAAGATGAAGACTTTCTGCTCGAAGTTCAGGATTCATTACCACTTTTCAGCTCCCTATTATCCCCAAGGGAACGGCCAGGCAGAGGCCACCAACAAGATTTTGATCCGCATTCTGGAAAGAACTGTGGAAACAGGCCGTGATTGGCACGAGAAGATGCACGATGCACTCTGGGCGTACCGAACCACCATTCGGACCCCAACCAATGCTACGCCTTCCTAGCTTGTTTATGGGACAGAGGTAGTGTTACCTCTCCACGTTCAGAAGCCCGCACTCAAGTTTGCATCGCTCATTGAACTTCCGCTTGATCAGTATCAGCAGCAGAGATTGGTACAGCTTGATCTATTAGACGAGAAAAGACTCAAGGCAGCAGAGCACGCTCAGGCCTATCGTCAGAGGATAGCTAGGCACTACGCCAAATCAGTTATTGAGAGAAGATTTCGAGTCACTGATCTTGTGCTCAGATCGACAGCTCATCTCAAGCATCGGCCAAAGGGCAAGTGGTCGCTCAATTGGGAAGGCCCTTATGTGGTTAAAGAAGCACTGCCTCGCAATTCTTATCGTCTGATCAACGCAGATGGAGTAGAACTGCCCGATCCTATTAATGCTTTACATTTGAAAAGATTTTACACTTAAATTGCTCGTCATAGCCTTTTGTACTCCTCAGAAGTCTTTTCAAATAAAGCAATATTCTTCTCACATTCCTCTCCCTGATACTGGGGCATTTTATTTTGATCTATACTTATTTTCCTTCATCATGATGCAGGCAGGATCAGACGAATCCTTTTCCTAAAAACCTTACCAATTCTTTGCTAACAATGGTTATCTTTATTAAATTGCGTTCATCTCATTCTCTTTTCAAATTTTATCAGTTTGTCAAAATTTCATCAAGTTTTATCAATTTTACTAAATTTTATTCCTTAAAACCCCCTTCAGGTTAAGGGATAAAACCTGATGCCTCTTTTCAATGAGGTATTCTTTTATTTTCCCCCTCAGGTTAAGGGAAAAACCTGACCCTCGTTGTCCAAGGTATTCCCATTCAGGATAAGGGAAAATCCTGATACCCCTCATAGGAGCATCACTGCTACCCGTGAGAATTCTTTTTCAAAATAAATTTTCAATAAATCTCTTTAAATCCTTCTCCATTTTATAAATTCTATTCTTTTTCAGGTTAAGGGATAAACCTGAATTATTTCCCATAAATTCTTCAATTCACCTCCAATTTTGTTCTATGCTCCCTTAGGATAGGGGAAAACCCTGAGGCCATCATAAATAAATTCGGATCTTAGGCCACCGTGGGTCAAGGATCTCGAATGAATCTCTCATCTTCATCGTCAAAATCTATTCATGCTTTTGTCAATCCTTCGAGTTTTGACTTTCGGATTGGAATTATTTCCTTCTTATCTGAGTTGCGACTCAGATTTTCCTTTTTATATATCCTTATTTTTGAAGTCTCAAGTTCCGACTTGAACTTCATTTTCAATCCAATACTCGTGTTGGACAAATCATTGTTTTGAGAATTCGAATTTTTCCAAACTCAATTCTCACTCATTTAAAAACCGGGTTCCGACTCGGATTTTCCTTTTTGTATATTCTTATTTTTTAAGTCCCAAGTTCCGACTTGAACTTCCTTTTGAATCCAATGCTCGTGTTGGACAATTCATTGTTTTGAGAATTCGAGTTTTCGAACCCGATTCTCACTTTCTTTCTTGTATTTAAAAACCGGGTTCCGACTCGGATTTTCCTTTTTGCATATTCTTATTTTTTTGAAGTCTCAAGTTCCGACTTGAACTTCCTTTTGAATCCAATGCTCGTGTTGGACAATTCATTGTTTTGAGAATTCGAGTTTTCGAACCCGATTCTCACTTTCTTTCTTGTATTTAAAAACCGGGTTCCGAATCGGATTTTCCTTTTTGCATATTCTTATTTTTGAAGTCTCAAGTTCCGACTTGAACTTCCTTTTGAATCCAATGCTCGTGTTGGACAATTCATTGTTTTGAGAATTCGAGTTTTCAAACCCGATTCTCACCTTCTTTCTTGTATTTAAAAACCGGGTTCCGACTCAGATTTTCCTTTTTGCATATTCTTATTTTTTTGAAGTCTCAAGTTCCGACTTGAACTTCCTTTTGAATCCAATGCTCGTGTTGGACAATTCATTGTTTTGAGAATTTGAGTTTTCGAACCCGATTCTCACCTTCTTTCTTGTATTTAAAAACCGGGTTCCGACTCGGATTTTCCTTTTTGCATATTCTTATTTTTGAAGTCTCAAGTTCCGACTTGAACTTCCTTTTGAATCCAATGCTCATGTTGGACAATTCATTATTTTGAGAATTCGAGTTTTCAAACCCGATTCTCACCTTCTTTCTTGTATTTAAAAACCGGGTTCCGACTCGGATTTTCCTTTTCGTATATTCTTATTTTGGAAGTCTCAAGTCCCGACTTTAACTTCCCTTTTCCAATACTCGTATTGGACAAATTATTGTGAATTCGAGTTTTCACACTCACTCATTTCTTCCCCTTCAGGATAAGGGATAATCCTGAAACACCGGCAATCACTTCTCGCTTAATTCTCAAGTGTCTTCGAATGTCGGTCTCATTTTCCAATTCTCCTGTTGAAGCACCCAGTGCTCGTGCTTGTGTGCATTTCGAAAACCCAGTGCTCGTATTGGTATGGATTTTCGAAAAACCCAGTGCTCGTACTGGTATGCATTTTCAAAAATCAACGCTCGTGCTGGGGCATTTCTTTGAAATCCAGCGCTCGTACTGGAACATCTAGCGCTCGTGCTAGTGTTTGGCTGACTAATCAATTAGCCATTCAGGTTCAGCCTTTGAGCTGACCAAGCATCATCATTTCAAGCTATAAATTCTCAATTTCAACCTTCGGGTTATCATTTCTCAATCTTTTCTTACAAAGGACCCTCTTCAGGGAGAGTTCGAGGGAGCTCGTTCCTTTCGCATGCAACCATCTTTCGATCGCAAGAACCCTCTTTCAGGGAGAGTTTGAAGGGACTCGTTTTCTTCGCGAACAGTTTGCAAAACAACAACCAACTTTACACAAAAGAACCCTTTTTGCTAGGGAGAGCTTCGATGGAAGCTCGTTTCTTTTTGTGGCCCCCATTTTTCTCATATTTGGCCAACCCCTTCACAGAGGACCCTCTTCTAGGGAGAGTGTGATGGACTCGTTCCTCTGCGATACTTTCTCAGCTTTGTTTTTTGGCCGCTTTTCCATAAGAGAAGCCTAGAGATAGGGAGTTTTGACGAAAGCTTAATTTCTCTTCGAAAGTTACGTTTTGCAAACATCTCCTCTTTGGGGAAGAGAGAAGTATTTCCAACTTCCCATTCAGGTAAGGGCTTAAGCCTGAGTCTCTCTTTATACGGAAAAAGAGAGGAGAATTTTGTCACGGACGTGTCGACTCGATATCAAGCGATTTCTTTCATCAGGGATTTATAGAATACTTTTGCCAATTTGCGATCAAAAGTCATTGTTGATCTCAAAATTTTCATCACATAAAAGAATTATCTCAGGCTACCTTTAGTATTATTTCTAAAAGAGCAAGACTTTTGCAAAATAAGAACTAAATTCAAGCTGTTTCTGTTGGTCAACCAAGCGGATAAAGAAAAAATCTTCGATATGACCGGCAAAGGAAAATTCAAGGATGTTGAAAAGTCATAAAAGAACTGATATTGATCATAGCTATGGCACATTCTTAAAGATCATTCTTCTGGCAGTAAGACAGTGGAAATATCCTGGGCAGTAAAAAAGAACCTACCCAACCCATATATCCTCAGTCGCCTAAGCTGCAATCAAATATCCGCAAAAGGGATCTCTCAATTGTCGTCAAGATGAAGGCGAATTAAGCGAGTAGATCCCCTGGGCCAAAGAAGATTTGAAACATCTTCAAGATGACGAAGTTTGTGACGGATCCTTCTAGGGAAAGTTCGGATCACTGTCGAGATGAAGGCGGATGCGATGAACCTACCGACAAACCCTAAAAGATATTTGATTTCTGCTATCATTTAGAGATTTCAACCCAAGAACCAATGTCATAATTCCTGAGAAAGAAAAAAAAGGATCAGAGCATCTCCAAGATGAAGGAGTTTGTGACGTACCCTTCCTCGAAAAAGAGAGAAAAGTCAGGACATCTCCAACATGAAGGAGGATGTAAAAGAATCCAGAAAGGATCCGTGATTCAAAAGAGTGCAAAAAGATCATCATGGGAAATGCCCAGGATATCAAACTGCCCGAAACTGTCAAGAATCATCTTTATCTATGTGAACTTCATTATCAATATCTTTTCACTTAATTGCTTTTATGAAGCTAAGAATGTTTCCTCTCTTTTCATGTCAAGGGAATTGATATCTTCCTCGAAGAAACTCAACAGCAAACAAATTTGAATTTGATTCTTAAATTCTACAGAGTTAGCCCTGTTGGAATTAATACTCTAGGAAGAAAGAGGTGATATTTCCACACATGAGCACAATTCAATCATTCTTAATCAACTACAAATTTTGGCATCTTATTGGCAATATTTTCTAATAATCCCAACATGAAGTGTGAGCTTGAGATCGTTTTTGACGTATCCTGACATCATCCCTTTTAAACACACCAAATTTTTACCTTCATCCAGTGTTTGTCCATTTCATAAGTCATTACAGATCATTGCATGTCATTGCATGTATTCTGCATAGCATTGCATGTCATTGCATAGCATTGCATGTCATTGCATCTCATTTTTGAGATCCAGCACTCCTATTTCAAAACAATCAATCCAGATTTGAATTTTAAAGCTTTATTTCAAAATCAATTTCAAAACCTGGGTTTTTATTCAATACTCTGTCATTTTCCAACCCCAGGACTTTATATTTCGAAATATTTTCTCAAGGAAACAATCTGGATTCATTTCAAATTCAAATTTTAATCGATTTCAAGTCACAGATGAGACCCATTGAGGTGGTGTCGCTTCTGAATTCCTCTATTCATCAAATTTCTCAAAATTTTGAAAGTTTCAGTCCGATCAGGACTCTGTCTCAGAGTCCTGATCCGGTCAGGAGTCTGTTTTGAGGTCAGTTTTACTTCCATTTTCAATCTTTTCTGTTTGCTTTCGAAATCTAGGTCATTTCACAGAGTCCAGTTAGTTCAGGACTCTATTTTAGAGTTCGGTCGAGTTAGGAGTCTAACCCTGACTGTGTTTTCTGACTTATTTCATCATTTCTTGATAAAATCTTTTGAAAATTCTTTCATTTGGCTTTTAAAATCTAAAATCTCAGAGTCCTAAGAGTTCAGGACTCTAATACGGAGTTCCAGTTCGCTTGAGACCCTATTTTCAAAGATCTTGAATTTCAAATACTGATTTTAACCCCTTTTCAAAGCCATTTTCAGTGTTTATTTCAAAAATGTTCAAAATTCGATGTGGGCCCACTCAGTTGGCACCATATCCAGAGGAATTCTAACTCAGTTAGGACCTTATGCCATTTCAAAAATCCTAATTTTAAGTTTACTTTTGAAAATCTTTTGAAAACTCCTTCAATTTCAAGTTTTAAAATCGCTTTTTGAAAAACTCAAGTAGGGCCCACTCGGGGTGGCGCCATATTCGAGTAAGTCAGGGCTAGACTAGGGTTAGTTGATGTCTTGGTTAGTGTTAGAGGTTTAGAAGAGTCAAAACCATTTTGAAAAACTCATTTTTGAAAGTTAGTTTTTAAAACTAGTGTTTTTAAAGGTTTTTAAAAGTGTTTTAAAAACCCAATGTGAGAGAATGCCGAGTGGCACCACATTTGGGGGATTTTTAGGATTAGCTAGGGGTTAATTAGGCATTAGTTTAGATAATTTAGGCTAGGGGTAGTTAGATCTTTCCACCCAAAAATCGCCCCCCCTTAGAAGAGTCCAATTTTTTTTAAAACATTTGATTTTTAACCTAAAATTTTTTTATAAATAGAAGGCCATAGGGGGTCGATTTTCCCATCTCTCTCCTATTGAGTTCTTGGAGCTTCTCTCTCTTCTCCAGCCCTTCCTCCATTGCAGCAGCCTCAAGATAATGTTTTTCTTTAATTTTTAGTTTTTTATTTAATGTTTTTCATTGTTTTAAGCATGATTTAGCCATTGGCACCATCATCTTCATGGATTAAACCATGGATTTGACCTCAAGAACCATCAAGAATCAGCAAGAACGATCCAAGAAGGTGATCTAACCCTGTTTTGGATGATTTACAGAGATTTTAATCCATTAGAATTGATTTTAATATGATTCTTTGCATTATTAACCAATAAAATATATGATTTACCCTTTTTAATGGGTTAAATCTATGTTTTAAAGATGATATCAAATTCCAGCCATTGATTCCCTATTTTTAATTTATTTTCATGGTTTATTCATGTTTGTTTTACGTTCTATAGCATAGAAATAATTTTTATTTACTGTTTTATGGTTTATTTTATTTATTTACATTATTAGTTAATGCATGATTTTTCAAGTTTCTTAAATTTCTGTGTGTTCTAGGTTTAGAACAGTAAAGATGATGTTATTTCGGATTGAAGCACTCATTGTTTATTTCTGATTTTTTTATATGTGATGCATTCATGAGTTATTGAGTTACTGTAGAAAAATCAGAGGTTTTGGATTTCGAGAACTCTGTCAAAAAAATCAGACATCAAATCGGGTTTTTAAAGCTTTAAAATCATGGTTAAAATCAAGAAGGTAACTTGCTGTTATGATATTTCTCTCATCTTATATCCGATTTTATATCTGTAAAGTGCTATGGATTCACATTGAGTATATCTGTCTGCTGTGAAATTTTCGGATTTTTTGATCACTGTTTAGTATTTTTACCTATTTAGAGAATCTGTTTTTAAATTTAAAACTCGTTAGGGTTTACCAAAACCCTAATCAGACTTGTGTTAGTCATAAATCCCAAACCACAGATCCGATTTTAGATCTGTAAAAAGTGAGTATTATTATTTTTCCGTCTACTATTCACCACTAAAATTTCAGAGATTTTTGTTTAGAATTTCTATTTATGTCTGTATTTTCAATCTGGAATAGCTGTTTTAATCCCTGTTAAGAGTGATATATTTTAGCTCAGATTGCCAGAAGGGTTTCTCCCTAACCGGAGATGATTTTTCCAATCTGTAAATTGGTAAATATATGTTTTTCTTTCTAGTTGGTCTCTGTAAAAGTTCATAAATTTCCATGGAGATTTGACCCCTGATTCAGAGCTTGGATTGAAACTGGTTGGTGAATTAGGTCAAAAATAGCATATTTTTAGGGTTTAATGCAATTTTTGGATTAATTTAATGTCAAAAAATTATTTTCATAATTCCAATTTGACATTAGGGTTATAACAAGTGCAGGTACCAATTTTTATGGATTTTGGAATCCATTTGATGGCTGAATTAAGCAAATTGCAAAACCGGGTTCCTGAAAGATCCAAAAACAATGCTAAAATCACAGTTTTTGTGATATTCTTGAATTTTCGTGTATAAGCATATATTTTTAGGGTTTTATTATGTTCATAATCATATTAGGATGCTTTAGGTTTAATTTTGTGCTCATTTGATTTCATGTAGTGCATAAAACCTAAGTTTTACCAAAATCTCTTTTTAAAAAAAACCCTGATTTCAAGGCCATAGTCTTGCTATCGGGGGCAATTTGGTCATTTGACCTAAATTTCGAAATCCCTAACCCTAATTTTCATATTTTTAAGCATGTCACATCATATTTAGCTTAGTTTATTACATTCAAATTTTAAAACTTGCATTTTATCAAAATATCTTTCTGAAAACCCTAATTTCAAGGCCATAGTCTTGTCATTAGGGGTATTTTTGTCATTTGGACCCCAATTTCGAAATTTCATATTTTATCTTCCTTATTTATTCAATTTTATTTCATACTTTATCATTTTGATTTAAGGGAATCATGGAAAAGGCTTATATCTAGCAAAATCCAGCAATTTCCTGATATTGTTGGATAAATCTAGAAAAGCCAACATATATTCATTAACCAAGTTTTCTAGTTTTGCAGGTACATTGAAGACTTTATTTTTCATGTATTTAAATTTCAATAGTGATGTAATTTGTAATTAAACTTTGGAATAAGAATTTACATTTCCTGCTTAGCTTAGGCAGCATTGCATATAGTTTATTTTTTTAAATAATGTTAATGTGTGATGAATGATGATTCATGCATATTCTTACAAATTCACAATGGTCTACACGAATGGCACATGCACTAGCTTTTATGAAGTTTATAAACTTGGTGGAATTTGTATTTATGGCCATAGTCAGAATATGAAGGATATCTAGATTTATGATCTTCACATTAGCCACATTCAGCCTACACTCTTAGGCTAACTTCAAAATGCACTGCATTTCTCAAAAATACAAAAAGTATTTCTCAATTCCTCAAATCCATATTCATTCATTTCATGCATTTGTCAACTCCAATTCAAAATCCAAGTCAAGGAAATTGAATTCCTCAAAATCTCCTAAGTTTTATAGCAAAATCGATTTTCCCAAAAGCATTGAATTTCAAAGAATATTTCAAGTATTTCCCAAGTTTCAAATTCAAATTTTCTAAGTTAGAATTTCAATTTCAAAGTTTGAATTCAGAGAAACCAAGTCTCTCAGAATCGATTTTCACTAAATGTCAAGGATTTCTCAAAATCGATTTTTACTTCTCTCAGAAGTACATTTCAAATCCCATTTCACGATTTCTCATGTGATATCATTTCCAAGATTTACATTTTCTAAATATTTCAATCATTCAAAGCAAATATCATGTTTTCAAATGTGCATTTTTCTGAAAATTCATAGCACATGCCTGATTCTTTGTGCATTTAGAAATTAGAATATGATTTAGACAAGTTGAATAGAGTAGAGCATAAGATTGATCCTTGGTTCAATTACCCCTGTTAAAGGTGGTAGGAACGGTTGAACCTCGTACCGACAGGCGAGTCCCATTCTACGGAATTTTCCCGCATTTTAAAACGGAGGCGAGTTATTTTCAAAAACTTTTTCAAAGGTCAGTTTGATTTGCAAAAGTAAAATTTTGCGATGATAACATCCCTCCTTAGGACTGAAAGGTCCTTCCCTTCCGTCTGATCTGAGCACTCTCAGATTCGCACACTTTCCGGTGTTCTCCACTGTCTCGCCATAGACGGTTCCCGCTCAGGATAAGGGTTAAACCTGAACTTTTTGCAAAAGATCTGTTATTGTCAAAAGCTATTTTCAGTCTCAACAATGAGGCGCCCAAGAACAACCCCTTTTCAAGCTTTAGGGACCCCCATTTTCATTCTTTTGCAAAAACCCCTCGTGGACTTGTTGTGCAAAGTCTAGAGGCCCATCACGGTCTTCCTCGCTCCTCGAGGATTCTGTATCCATTCAGGCTAAGGATTAAACCTTTTACCTCGCTCCTCGAGGTACCACCCAAAACTTCTGCGAAAGGTCGTCTGTTTTTAGAAAGCTGATTTTAGTCTCAGCAATGAGGCGCCCAAGATCATCCATTTTCCAAGCTTTAGGGAATCCCTTGATTTTCTCTTCTCGCAAACCCCTTCTGGATTTGTTCGTCCGAATTCCGAAGGCCCCATCATGGTTTCTTCATCCGAGGATTCCGTATCATCGCCCCTTTCAGGTTAAGGGTTAAGCCTAAACCTCACTTCACGAGGTACCTTCCGTTCAGGTTAGGGTTAAACCTGAGTCCCATTTCCGACTAGATGTCCTTTCTAGTTCCATCATGGTTTCTCCATTCGAAGATTCCGCATCATCTCCCACTCAGGTCAAGAGTTAAACCTGAATCTCGCTTCGGCGATGCATTTGTTGTCCCATCACGGTTTCTTCACTCAAAGATTCTGTATGGTCGTCCCTCTCAGGATAAGGGTGAAGCCTGAACCTCGCTCCGCGAGGTACCTTCCTTTCAGGTTTGGGTTAAACCTGAGCCTCGTTTAGACGAGGCAATCCTTCCCGTCCCATCATGGTTTTCCCCACAAAGGAATCCGCGCTCTTCGTGCATCCATCCAGGAAAGGATCGTCCTTGAGTTTCATCTTATGAGGCATTTCCCTCAAAATGTCCCATCGAGGTCCATTTATGTTTCCTTTCCCCATCCAAATTATCTTGATCTATCTTCGTCCCATCCAGGTCAAGGGCTAAACCTGAGTCATTCCAAAGGGCTGATCTTGTCTCACCCACGAAACTTGATCAAAATTCTTATCTTTCACCATCCCTCGGACTTTCACCCAAAGTCCCATCACGATTTCCTCACTTCTATCAATCAGTCGTATCATTGTCGAGGATTTCATCCCCCAGGACCATTCAGGATAAGGTTTTAAGCCTGAAAAGCCGTGTTTTCAATATAAATTCTTCAACACCCAGTACAGATCGGCTGACTGGGGCATTTTTCAAAATTTGGAGTGTTTCTTTGCCACTAAGCTCGGCTTTCAACCGGCTCAGTAGCAAAGAGGGGCATCTGTGAACACCCCAAATTTTTCAAAATGTTGTGAATATCTCCTTTTTGCCCTTCTCCCCCATTCTTTGGGTAATTGAGTCAGTTCTAAATCTAAATTCCATTTTGTTTCTCAAATTTCGTTGAAATTAAATTCATTTTACATATCTGACTCAATTTCGGATCCGGATCTAGATCAAAATCCAAATCCGAGCTTCATTATCCAATTTTTTTAATCAATTTCTAAGAATTACCAGAATAACTTTTGAAAAGCTCAGACACTTCGTCCGGTATTTGTTTGGATCCATCGAATTGTATTTCTCAATTCAAGGTTTAAAACTCAAATATTTTCTCGAAAACTTGGGTCCAAAACCCTTTCTTCTGAAGAAATTTCCCCGAAATGGTCTGAAATTCTCAGAAAAATACTTTTGTAAATATTTCTCAGAAAAATACAAAAAAATTTAGCGTTTAATCTTTGTTTTCATGTAAAAAAACTTAGATTTTGTTCCAAAAATACAAAAAATGGAAAAATCATGCAAAAAACCAAAGAAATTAGAAAAGACTACGTGGTTTTCAAAGATTTTGCCGAAAAAACTCACCCTTAACCACCTCTTTAGAAAAATCTGAAAAGGAGGCCCCTTTTTGGAAAAATTGATTTTTAATGTTTAAGGGTCGAGTTAGGGTTTTGAAAACCCTAACTCGCCTTCCTCCCTAAACACTCGATCTCCCTCCATGGCCTCCATTGACCCCTCTTCGCAGAACCGCCTTCCTTATCCTCCGCCCTCGATCGCCATGGCCAGTGGCCTCCTCCGTTCATCTTCAACGGCCTCACAGGCCTTCCCCTCCAATCCCCTTCGTTCATCATCAACAACATCACACGCCTACATGTGCGTTCCTCCTTCCTGAAGCTTCCATGGCCTCCATCCACCATCCACCCTTCATCTGCAACAACCCTGCCCACCCCTCTTCCTGAACCCTCGATCACCAAACCGTCGCCCAACTCCCAGTTCCTCCCCTTTCTCTCTATAAAAAGGGCGCAAAAGGAGGAGAAAGGGGAGACCATTAACATTCACCAGAGGCTGACTTTCATCATCCGTGGTCGATACCCATTCTTCATCTCACTGAATCGGATACACCCGCAGCAGTACAAAGGAGGGTCACCTTCACCCCTCCATCTCGGCTCCTCCTTCGACGATCGCTTCTCCACCCTTCAGGCCTTGTTCTTCTCCCTTCTTATCCACCGAAGAGAGTTTTTCAACCCCAGCAACGAAAAGTAGAAGGTGAGGGATTCATCTTCTTCCATCTTCTTTCATATCATTTACCCCTTTTTTTTTTGTTTTTTTTGTTTCATCGTATGCCTTCTGATTTTAAATAAACTTTCTCCCTTTATTTTGATCGGCTGAAGAAACTTTCATTTACCATTTTTATCCTCTGCATTTTTTTTTATATGTCGTAAGGCGGTATAGGTATGATCGACCTGCATATAGCAGGATTGATCTACCTCTCGCCACAACAATCAGGATGCTTCATTCTAACATAATTTCCCCTTTCAGTTTCCCTCTTGTATCTTGCATATCGTTCCTTTTCTTTTATTATAATGAGATTTTTTTTTTGTTCCATGCGCCACTTGCATCTGGATCATCTTACATTATCAGATGCTCACCATCATTACATTCAATATAGGGTTCATACCTCATTCACACGACATTTCTCTTGACTTCTGCCTCCTGTGGATATCCAAGTTATTACACGTTGTTAGCAAAACACAAAATCTTCTGTAGCTCTATTTCTTGTTGTCGTGAGCATTTTGATTTAAGAATTAAGTCTGTAATTGACAGTTGGAACATTAGCTCATATATATACATAAACCTTCCCCTTAATGCTCGTATCCGAAATTCGTGGAGAAACAGCATATCGTCTCCAACTTCATCTCAGGGGATCAGCGGTGGTGTCAGCAGTGGTGTCATTAAACCAAACTCTATCGAGCCTATCCTTTGCTCTATTTTAAATAACTGCTCTGTACATTCTACCATTGTTTTTAGGGTGATTTATCATCTTGATTTCATTATAATCCTGTATAAGCACTAGTTGGTAAATTTTTACCATTTTCTTTACCCTGTCTAATAATTTTAACATCATTTTCTGTCATGTATAAATTCCACTATTCGTCATACAGGAGGAGCCTCGCAGTATGTGGTGTTTTCCTTTGGGGATAGTAATGAGTTAATAACAGTGTCACATCCATCATATATTAAGTACTGTGGCTGAAGGTAGTATATAAATTTTCTGCATTGTAAAAGGGAAAAGAAAGAGGTAGGATTCAAATGGTTGTTGTTGCACATTGTTAGCTATTTATAAATAATATTAATCTGCAGTTAGTATCGATCCTTCATTAAGAGTGGTTTGTAGCTCTTCTTTCTTCTCCCATTCAAGACACTGCTAGGCATTTACTATGTATGGCGTGGAGGCTATTGAGCTCTCCCACCGGATGATGCACTCAGGGGCAAAGCTGGTATCACCTTCAGCATTGTTCTGTATACACCTAGTCACATGGATATGACATCGAAGGGGGAAATATCTGAGACATCGAAAGTGTTCTATTGAAATATCCATGGAAGGTTATGACTGTATGATGAATTCTTATGGTCAGGCTGGTTTACCAAAACATGCACGGGAGAATTGGTTATATGCATCCATCCTGGGGATGAACGAAGCAAGTTAAAAAGAGGCAATACAGGATGGCATTCCTGACTTTTCGTCCCCAAATTTTTTTTTTTTTTACTGCTAGTATGATAAAACAGGTATTGCTCCAGTTGCTTATCTTTGTGATATGTTTTTGTGCAGGTTTTATATCGCCTGAAATTTTATCACTAACCTTACATTTTTTTTTCTCCTTTCTTCAATGTCCTCTTTCAATTTATTCACAGAAATTTCTTTATTAGTAGCATCCCATGGTGTTCACTAACATCGGCCTGCATCCCAGCATTAACCTGCATTTAGTTTTATCATCAGCATTCCATTTAATCGTCAATGCAACGTTTACAGCAATCTACAGATATAATGCTTGTAAGTATGTACATTTGACGAATGCCCAGGTCCCTTGTATACCTGATCCACCAAGTATGTTTTGCCATCCGTGCTGTGAAATTTCAGCTGTAAGCATCATTCATCACCTAGTAGTTATCCTTCGTCAATGGATTTTCCTATACGTCATGTATGCCCTGCATATCATGTTAACCAAGAGTTCAGAAAGAATATGACAAATATTAAATAAGGTGGACAAAAAAAAAGTTTTTTTAGCCCTGTTAGGTTGGAATCTGTCTAAATAAAGGAGTTCACTCCAGATTTTCCTGCAAGCATATTTTGTGAGCCCAGGGCGAGAAATTGATCAGGAGCTCTGGAGCTTTGTGATGGACTAGATACAAGGTGAGTGACTAAAATTGGAAGGTCACTTGTCATTCTCGAAAAAGGGGCGATTGTCATCGGTCACTACTGTTTAAACGATTAGAGAGCTCATTGCAAAGATCTTTTGTTATAGATTATCAGTGATATATCATAATTTCTATTAACAATGTAGATTTTGCACAAGGGGATTCAAATTCTTTTTTTTCTTTCAGTTGACATTCTGCTTTTTCTATAACTTTCCCACTCTACACACACACACACTTCCATTGTTATAAACATTCCCTACAGAAATTTCATGTTCATATATTTTTTTTAATTACATCACCAGAAACTCATCTGTTAATACCCTTGGAGCCCATCTTGCTAAGGCCATTGAAAAACGACATCTGACTGGGTGAATATATATTCGTTGCAGGTTGTCAGTAAACTACGAACCATACTAGCTTACAACAGGTTTGAAATTTTCATTCCAGCATCCATCTTATCAATTGCTAGACTTAATATGAATTCCTGTTGTAAAACTTTGCTTAAATTTTCTTATGATTTGCTTAGAAGATGTTGGTTTTTCTGCAAAATGTATGTCATAAGATTTACTTGGGCCCGCCATACCACTGCTACATCAAGATTGAGTGTTGTATAAAGCTACTGAGTTCTCGCCTCAGTACAGGGAAAATGAATGTGAATAGTGGATTTGATTTGCTAATGAATAGCAAAATCTGATTTAGTGGAAAAAATCATCATCATGTGCAATAGCATACCTCTAAAGTCCTAATATATCAGGTAGGATCATTTCAATATGGATGGTCGAGTTTGGTCTAAAATGTTGACTGAAAATATTTTGCCGGATCGGCTCAGATTGCCTTTATCCGCTTATTGTCAGATCACGCCTCTGCCTGTTGGTAAGACTGCCCCAAGTGTATCGTGTCAGATTTTATGTTCATTGCCCATTGCGTATACAGTGGTTTTCGAGATTAGATGTTTGGTTCACCTTGCATAATATTTTCATACTAGGAACCGTATGTGTTTTGCTAAAATACCCTGCATAGTCATTTACACCTCCCTTCTCATATAGTTGCACCCTGCACCCTTTCTTTTCTTTTTCTTTTTTTTGCAAACCACTACAATCCCCTGGATTGCCATTTTTTTTATATGGCAGCCCAGTGGACTGTTGTAAAATCGCTCCCCTCCACCTGTCATCTCTGCTACATAGCAGTATGACAGACTCCATATCCTGTCACCATATCTTGATCTTCATATTATATGCATTCAGTCACTGCATATATACAGGCAACATAGTTTCTATACCTAGTAGCATGTTGATAGTGGTGTGTCTACCCTTCATCACTATGCTCTTGCTATAGGATTCAGCAGCGTCCAGCCTTCTTTGCAACAGTATCCCTCATCCACTACATCAACAATAGGGTAATCAAGGTATATCGGTATTATGACAGATATGGTCAAATGGCCATAACTCAATATACTTGGTTAGTGACTTGATCTGTAAACCTTATTGGTGTCAGCATTATGTTCATGTGCATGAGGTGTCCAAGAATATAATTCAGCCCTATTCACAGCAAATTTCAAGAACTATTGAAATACCTTGGGTGGGCATAAGGCATCTTCCTATTAGGCATGTACAATCATTTTTTTTTCTTCTTTTCCTTATAAACATTAAGGCTTAAGTGATTTTGGGAGCCTTTTCTCATTTAAATACCAGTATCATGAATAGACATGATCATTTCAGCATTAACACCTATATGACATGGGCAATTTCTCTTCTCTTTTCATATTAACCAAGTGTTTTGCAGGTAATATGTGGAAAATGTCATTATTAGGAATTGTAAATCCATGTACTGTAATAATTAGATCTTTAATGAAAATTTGTATTTCCTGCTTTAGATAGAATGAATGAGCATTGTAAATATCATAAATTGCCTCTTTTCATGCTTTTTACCTTCATTTTCCAAAATCTCACAATGGTGAAACACGAATGGCACGTGCACCATTTCGTAAGAGGTAATAAATCCTAAGTTGATGATTTACATCAATGGCCATAGTCAGGATGTAAACAAGACTTAGTGTTTTTATCTTTTATAAAATAACACTGGATCCACACTAGATCTGTTTTCAAAATTCATCATCTTTTCCCTAAATATTTTCTTCTTTTATCAGAATTTAACTTAAAATTAACTCAAAACATATACCAATGGCCATAGTCAGGGTATATTGAGAGTTAATTTCATCTTAAAATTCTATAAAAGCACCAAATGTGTTTCATTCTTCACCTGAATTTAAATACAGATTATTATATAATACATTCAATGACCATAGTCAAGTATGTATTATATCTTCAATCTTATTTTAATTCATTTAAAGAATTAAATAGCTTTTTAAAATTCAATTTTAAAAATTTAAATCCATTCATCATTTAGGATAAAATTGCATCATATTCTTAAATTTCTTTTTCATAAATCCAAGTAATTCTTTCCTTCATTTTCAGATCAAAATCCTATTCAAAAATTCAAATTCAAATCTATTTCTCAAAAGGATTCAAGAATTCAATTTCAAGGTCCCATTTGACTTTGAAACTTCAGAATCATCTTGTATTTCAAATTCCAAATTCTAAATCCAATTTAACTTTGAAATTCATTTGTATGTTCAAGATTCAAATTCTAAAATTTGTTTTCCAAGTTCAATTTAAACTTGGAAGTTCCTGATTCATCTCCTAAATTTAACTCCAAATCCATTTTAGGATCCAGGGTTCAACACTTGATCTCAGACTTCAGATCCAAACTCCATGTTAGGATCCAGAATCCAATTCTACATTTGGATCTCAGACTTCAGATCCAAATCCATCTTAGGATCCAGAATCCAACTTCACATTGGATCTCGAAATTACAGATCCAAATCCATCTTAGGATCCAGAATCCAACTTTACATTGGATCTCAGACTTCAGATCCAAATCCATCTTAGGATCCAGAGTCCAACTCTACATTGGATCTCAGACTTCAGATCCAAATCCATCTTAGGGTCCAGAACCCAATTTTACATCAGATCTCAAATCCCAGATCTTAAATCCATCCAATTCCATTCCCAATTCTAGATTTCAAAATCCAAGTCTATTTCCAGATCTCACTTGAACTCCCCAAACCCATTTCTATTTTTAATACCATTTGATCTTCTCAGATCCATTTTTAAATTTCAAATTCAATATCACTTCCAAATTTCATCTTCCTTTCCTAAATTTAAGATCAAATTCAAAGTCCATTTTCGACTTTGAAACTTCACTTCCTTTCATTTCAAAACTTCAAAACATGCTTTCTCAGAATCAAGATTTATCCTTTCAAACTCTGATTTATTCTTCCAAAGACTTAGAACTTCTGTGATCTATCTCAAGTGCTAAGGTTAGATTCAGTCATTCCAAGTTCATCTCAGAAAACTTGAAATTTAAAAAAAAAACATCTTTTAAAAGGAGCATACAATCTTTGCATTGCACAAGTATGATTCTTTGTGCATTTAGAGTTAGAATAAATTCTTAGATTATATTTAGGCAAAGCAAAAGGCATAGATTCGATCCTTGGTTCGATTACCCCTAGTAAAGGCGCCAGGAACGGTCGAACCTCGTACCGACGAGCGAATCCCGTCTCTCCATTTTTCCCGCAAATATTTTCAAAAACGGAGGCGAGTAATTTTCTAAATATTTTTCAAATCAAGGTCAAGTGAAAACCCGCAAAAGAGTTCCTCTTTTCTCTTTCTTTCTTTTTTTCTTCTCTTCTCTCTTTCTTTTCTTCTTCTCCCTTCAAAAAGGAGGAGAATGGAGGTCAGAAAAGGGAAAGAGAAGGAAGAGAGAGAAACCGACGAAAGAGGAAAAATTTTGCGATGATCACAGCTGCATTAGAACACAACCCAATCCGGTACCAGAGGCGTCTGTATACACCATAAACCCACCTCTGCCAGAGGGTAAAGCTAACACCGGCGAGGTTGTCAGCTTCGACTTCAGGATCTGAAAACTATCTTTACAAGCACTATTCCACTCGAACTTGATACCTTTACGCAAAAGCTTCGTCAAAGGTAAAGCAATCCTTGAAAAGTCTTGGCTAAATCGTCGATAATAACCTGCCAATCCAAGAAAGCTGCGTATCTCAGACACATTCTGAGGCTGCTTCCAGCCTAGAACTGCTTCAACCTTATCTGGATCGAATGACACTCCGTCCTTCGATATCATGTGCCCAAGAAACATAACTCGCTCGAGCCAAAATTCACACTTAGAGAACTCGGCGAACAATTGATGCTCACGAAGAGTACTCAAAACAATACGTAAGTGCTCTTGATGCTGCTCAGGACTCTCCGAGTAGACCAAGATATCGTCGATGAACACTATCACGAACGAATCCACAAACAGACAAAAAATCTGGTTCATCAGATCCATGAATGCTGCTGTAGCATTCGTGAGGCCGAAAGGCATCACCACGAACTCCTACAAACCATACCTCATTCGGAAAGCTGTCTTCGCAATGTCATCTACTCGGATACGAAGTTGATGATAACCTGACCTGAGATCAATCTTCGAGAAAATTTTCGCCTTCTGCAACTGATCGAAAAGATCTTTGATCCTGGGTAACGGATACTTGTTCTTGATCGTCGTTTGGTTGAGCATCCAATAGTCGATGCACAACCTCAAGGATCCATCCTTCTTCTTCACAAACAACATTGGTGCTCCCTACGGAGAAGCACTGGGTCGAATAAAACCCTGATCTAAGAGTTCTTCCAACTGTCGCTTCAATTTCTCAAGTTCTACTGGAGCCATATGGTATGGTGCCTTGGAAAAAGGAGTAGTTC